>NC_063055.1:30668802-30878802 GCF_018812025.1 Megalobrama amblycephala
CTTCTCCCCAGTCTTCCTCCAGACTCTGGCACCTTGATTTCCGAATGACATGCAAAACTGAGCAACAGTCCAGTGCTGCTTCTCTGTAGCCCAGGTCAGGCGCTTCTGCCGCTGTTTCTGGTTCAAAAGTGGCTTGACCTGGGGAATGCGGCACCTGTAGCCCATTTCCTGCACAAGCCTGTGCACGGTGGCTCTGGATGTTTCTACTCCAGACTCAGTCCACTGCTTCCGCAGGTCCCCCAAGGTCTGGAATCGGTCCTTCTCCACAATCTTCCTCAGGGTCTGGTCACCTCTTCTCGTTGTGCAGCGTTTTTTGCCACACTTTTTCCTTCCCACAGACTTCCCACTGAGGTGCCTTGATACAGCACTCTGGGAACAGCCTATTCGTTCAGAAATTTCTTTCTGTGTCTTACCCTCTCGCTTGAGGGTGTCAATGATGGCCTTCTGGACAGCAGTCAGGTCGGCAGTCTTACCCATGATTGCGGTTTTGAGTAATGAACCAGGCTGGGAGTTTTTAAAAGCCTCAGGAATCTTTTGCAGGTGTTTAGAGTTAATTAGTTGATTCAGATGATTAGGTTAATAGCTCGTTTAGAGAACCTTTTCATGATATGCTAATTTTTTGAGATAGGAATTTTGGGTTTTCTTGAGCTGTATGCCAAAATCATCAGTATTAAAACAATAAAAGACCTGAAATATTTCAGTTGGTGTGCAATGAATCTAAAATATATGAAAGTTTAATTTTTATCATTACATTATGGAAAATAATGAACTTTTATCACAATATGCTAATTTTTTGAGAAGGACCTGTATATATGTGTGTGTGTGTGTGTGTGTGTGTGTGTATATATATATATATATATATATATATATATATATATATACATATATATATATATATATATATATATATATATATACTCTATTCGATCATTTGTAAATGTGAACCCCTGAAAACTACTGCCATAGTAATAGTACATTTTTTATATATATGTATTTATTGAAGATTTATTTTTGGCATTTTATTGTATTCCATAAATAAAAATACGTATTGCATTTATGAAGAAAAGGTGCAGCACCCAGCTTTATCGCTATTTCCTCAATGATGTACAGTAGGTGGATTAGGACTGTTTGTGATTTGGTCTTAGTGACTTAGGAGTCCTCTTGACTACTCCTAACATTTCACTGGTTTAGGAGCTAGTTTTAGTGCTAAAATAGTTTGTGAAATACTCTTAGAGAAAAAAAATAGTCCTAAATTTAGGACTGACACGCCCAAGCGTTTCTCCTAAATCTGTAAGTTAGGAGCTACTTTTATTGCCTGGCAAGACCATACTGATATATCTTCTACAAGATATAATGAGAAAGTCCCTTCAATATCGAGCAGAGCAGACCATGTCTCTTAAAGCAGCTTCTTTTTAGCCTTTTTAAATGAAAACATGTAGAATCTCAATATTGATCAGGTGACAGTGTGTTTTAAACAGTTTATTGTACAGCTTGATGGCCTGATACAATGTCACTCGCACACACACATAAACGAGGCGAGCCGAGACAAGCCTTTTAAAGCAGCCATGAGCTGACTGCCTCTTTTTAACCTTTTTAAATAAAAACACTCCAGCAAATCGACAAGATTCGATCACAAGAATGCATTAGAAGTGTACATTTAAATATTGGATGAGGTTTTGAGAGAAAAAGAGATGGCTCGCATCTCTAATGAAACTTGTGCTCATCCATTCTTGCTTCATTGTGTTCAAAATACATGGCGAATCTCATTCAAGCAAGCACAAAAGCATTAAAGAGCTTCTTTGGTTTGTTTGACATCTGTAAAGAGACTCGTCGTGTCGCCCGTGCCGCTGCTGATCCCAGCACAAGCAGATGAGAGAGAGAGACACGAGACAGTTTCGATTCCGTCCTCAGTTTGTCAAGATTCATTACATCTTTGTTTATGTTATCTAGAATCTCAGCACTGATTGGGTGACTGTATGTTTTAAACAGTTTATTGAACAGCTTGATGGCCTGATACGATGTCACACGCACACACACAATTGGCAATAACACCACGTATTCTCAAATTCTTACCACAACAACGACACAAGTCATTAACGTCGCTTTCTCTAGTCCTAGCCATGTTAAACTACTCTCTGTGCTTGCCAAAAAACTATTGCGTTACAATGACATTATCAAACCATGCTACATCATTATACTATTATTTGCTCAGGTGGTCGTGGCGGGTTTCTTTTCTCTATTAGCCTCAACGTTTTACCATTTGTTAAAGCAACACATAATGCGCATTCTAATTGGTATGTTTGAGCCTTTTGGCTCAGACACACATAGACATAGGCCACTAGAGCTAAGCCATTCGGCGTAGTAGCCCAGGCACACATAGCCATATTGTTCACTAAAGCTAAGCCATTCGGCGTGGTAGCCCAGGAACACATAGCCATATTGTTCACTAAAGCTAAGCCATCCGGCATGGTAGCCCAGGCACACATAGTCTAATAGGCCACTAGAGCCAAGCCTTACAGCCCAGAATTACTTGTTGTGGCAAAAATGGGCCAGACACACATATATAGCATACACACGGCTCATATGGCTCTTTGGAGCAGCAGCAGTACATATGTTTTGGCGGTAGATCTGCTGGGGGGTGAGGGTGAATCATCATCTTGCCTTCTCCATTGATGGGGCTTGTATTGTCCATATCATGTCACCTGCTCTGTTGGGGGGTTATTCATGTACGCTATATTGTACAGCAGCAGCATGTCTTGCTCACAGCAGTGGGTCGTGTATGTATTGGCAGTAGCAAGTCCCGTACTTGCTCTGCAGCAGCAGCAGCAGCAATAATCAACAGCAGCAGCAGCAATTATGCAGCAGCAGCGTAGCAGATCTATTCCGCCAAGACCAAAAATATCTACATTGTCATTACCATTACCATACCAAACACTCCAAGAGTTGTCATGACAGAACTGCAGTTTGATTGATATTACTTGGAATGCACAATAAAAAAAATGATTTGTGAGAATTAATAAAAAAGGAGTTAAATGTTTTTGCAAATGAACTCTTCTAATGTTGCTGCATGACTGGTAATTGACAATGCATCATCAGTCTTAGAAGAATAATACATGGCATTTTCCTCACTATTTGATGTTGTGTCAGTTGTCAAATGAGTGTTGTTGCATTGTTGTCCTCTAAATGGCTGTCTGGCCCATCTGTTTCTGAAAGATAGGTAGCCATGTTTTGTAAGCTATCAACTGATGCATGCTCTCTTGCAAGCCGAGTGATAAACTGCTCCAGCACCATGCGATCGATGATCTGGTCCATCTCGCTTCCCTCAGCCAATAGCTATTTGCGGCACGAGTCCTGGAGCTGTTGGGCCATCACGAAGGGCTGGCCGGACTCCCCCAATTCCAGAGAGTGGAAACGCTGGCGATGTTGCTCCAGGGTCTGACTGACCCACTGGATGATGGCCCCCTTGAGGTCGTCGAAGACCAGGAGGTTCTGTACTGGCAGCTGCTGTGCCGCCACCTGGGACTCCTCCGAAAGCAGCGAGACCAACCTCAAGTCTGCCACATGCTTCTGCAGACTTTCCAATAAATCGATGACGGCATTGGGGTCGTCCTGAGGTCCCATCTTATTTAAAGGCAGGTGGCTGGGCACAAACGGCTGCCCGGTGGTCTCCGTACGAACCTCCCGGTCAATCCAGCTCTGGAACCTCTCGTGGTCCTCCTGCTGGGATTGTAAGATGGCTTGGAACTGACAATTCTGGTCGTTCCTTAAATCCAGCAGGGACTGATGTTGCTCCTGGTGCAGGACCGCGAGGGAGGCGATGACATCCGCAAACGGCGTGGAGGACAATGATTGCATGGCAGCGGCTCACCTTCTTCCTTCCCGGGTTTCGGCACCAGTGCAACACGTTCGTGAGTAAGGAAGGAAGAGGACAAGGTTGGCTTGACTGCTGACTGCGGTATTTTATTAATAAATCTTCACTCCAAAATAATACAGGGTGCAGACAGGCACAAAACAGTCATAATCAAAATAACTTTCACTCCAGTAGAGATTCCAGCAGTCCTGGGTAGATCCAGCAGTCAGCAGTCCTCCTCTCTCTCACACGCTCCTGTTTCTCCTGGTGTTTTATACTCTCTCCCCGCCAGTTACTGAAACAAGAGACAGGTGTTCATCATTTGCATTTAACCCACTCACTCACCGCGCATCTCCCGACTCTAGCCGTTTCTCAATATGCGTACTTGTCTGTACTTGTGTTCTTGTGGACTTGTGAAACGTCATCAGTCGCTGTCCAAGTACTGTTCCACTTCAAAGTTCACATCTAGCCAAGTTCAGTTCAAATCCCCGGATGTGTTCTTGATCCGCCCCTTTTATCGAGGATGCATCGAGAGGTGACTTGTGCAGACTTGAGACAGACAGGTATCCCAGAATGCATCTCGCACTAACCATCAATCGTCAATAGTAAAGGAGAAAACCCGCATAATTTAAACATATTACTGTTATTATGTCATGATATGTAGTTTTAAGATTTTTTTCAGGCGAAAATGTACTGGTTTAAAGCTCAAATTTGTGGTTTATTGATAAAAATAGCGCCTTTCTGAAAATTTAATCTGACGTTGTCGGAGTTGCAGACTTACCTCGGCTAGTCCTTCAGACATTTGCCGCTGGCTCCGTTTTGGCTGAGGGCAACGTGACATTTGAAAAAAAGCTTTCATTTTGTACGCTTGACTGAATTGTTTACTTTATTTCTGATTGTATAATTGTATACCTTTTATAATGGCTATTATTGAACATTAAAACTAACATTTAACAAAAAGAGACAGGGTTGTGTTTTATGTTATAGCCTATTTCATTTCATTACAGTAAAGACAATCAGAGTATGCACAAATAGTATTACAATTAATATGTTTGAAATGTAAACGAAAAGAGGCAGGGTTGTTTAATATTTCGTTCTCCTGAGTCGACCTTACCAAGTCCTAACTACCAAGAACGCGAGTCCGAACTTAGCGAACTTGGTTTTGAGAAACGCCTTCTCTCTCCCACTGCAGACTTCGCTGAACCACGCCCCCCTCGCCACACATAGTATAATTTGGAATCCATAAAGTGCTACAAATATGGCACTGGAACGCAGAAGACCAATTTACCACTGGATAAGATTACGTTTTTTCGTTAAGATTTTTTTTCAAACAATATGTACTGTACCGTACCTGATACAGTGCTGGGTGATGAACAAAAAAATGATCCAGATTTAATTTTTTCATATCAGTCAATATAGACTTATCATGATAAATGTCAAATCTTGACTTTCTTGTAAGTTTAACCCTCTGGAGTCTGAGGCTGATTTGGGGCCTGGAGAAGTTTTGACATGCCCCCGACATTTGTGCTTTTTTCAGTTGTTCATAAACATATTAATGACAAAAGTGTCATTACACTGTATTCAGCACAAACTAGGCTACCATAATATGTGAGGAACATGTATGTACATGTTTGTGTTTTTGAAGGAATAACGTTTATGCATGGTTATTGAAAAAACAAAAAACTTAAGTCACTGAAATAAGGCCAAAAAAAGTATATTAAATCTGTGTTTACAATACTTTAGGGTATTGGAGGTTGTAAAGTAGAGTTTTTGCTTCAAAATTATGTAAAAATTATGCTGACTACTCTTTCATTTATAACAATATATTGATTTAGTTTTTGTAAGACACTTTTTGCCAAGAAACACAGTATGCGTGGAGGTGTGAATCACCATGAATAATGGGTCATTCTCACCTGAGAAGACAAAAGAATTGCATAGTAATGACCTGAAATGACTTGCATATTAATGAGGCATTTCAGTCAGGTAGGCTGTGAAAAAAAACTTCTGTGATGTCTCAAGCTCATCATGGTATATGAAACATACAGAAAATTATTATTACAATATAAAATAATGGTTTTATATTATACTTTAAAAATAATGTATTTCTGTGATGCAAAGAGTCTGAATATAGGCTTTTAGTTTAAAAGCATGCACATTTGGAGAAATATTGGATTCTCATATGTTTATGTCAATTTTCTATACAGAGGAGTTATTTATTTAATATTCATTGTCATCACTATGAGCGCTGGTGTTTTCAATTCATACTGCAGCCGGAGGGTGCTCTCTGTGCATTTTTAGTCCACAAACTCATCTAAAGAAGAAGAGGCTATTCCATGAATGGTGTTTTCCAATTCATACTGCAGCCGGAGGGCGCTAAAGAAACAAAAACTCATCTAAAATTAATCTATAGAAGAAAAGAAAACAGGAACTAACTGCATGTCTTCCAGAGGTCGCTAACCATGGCTTATACATCCAGATAAACACTTTTCAAGACAATAAATACACGACTGAGACGATGTATGCATGTGTTGCCTCTGAATTTGCCTCTGAATAGCGCTGGCTCCGTGGGCGTGGCTGCATTAGTGGGTAATGAGCTGAATCACGGACTTCTGACATGACTCTCTTTTCATACAGATTACATAAACACAGAATGTTTGTTTTCGATTTGACTCACACGATTTAAAACCTGACATTTCATCGTTTCTTTAGACATAAGTGTAATTTTTTTGTCAGTAGTATTCACTAAGTTACAGTTCATTTTCTGAGAACTATCAGATTGGACTTCGTTCAGAGGGAGACGAGAGATCACGCATCATGTTAGTTTTCTTTATTTTACAAAAAGCACAACATTTTGTTTTTACTCTGAGTGTATACAAATAAAAGGAGATATTCTATAGTTTCAACTGATGTATTACTTATGTCTCTATGACAAACAATAACAGAGTATTTTAAGTCTGTTTTGCTGCAATGTGAAGAAAAACCTGCAAAACGCGCCGGCGCGTTTTCAGACCTCAGGGAGTTAAAGGCAGATTTTATTGTAGGTTCTGCACAGTCTCAAGGATGAGCAGGTCCCACCATAAACCGTGTTTAAGTCTCAATTCATGGAGACTTTGGTTTGTAAATCTTACATTGATTCCGGACCGGCAGACACTAATGGATCACGAGACTCTTTTTTATGACTATTTCGATAAGTCCCAAACCTCTCCTCTGTGACTTCAAAGGAGATGCGAACACCACGGATCGGGTTTCGAGGAGACAGGCCCGAATTCCAAACGGTCATAAAAAGGAAAATACATGCACGCACCCACAGACACACACACACATACAAAAGCCCTACATAAAGACTGTATACACAAATATTATACCTGCAAATATGAATGTATCTGCCATTATGGTGCTTGTTGCATGTATGTGTTACTAATGTAGAATCGTAGAATTGACTGTAGTAGGTTAGTTTTCATGTTAAACGATAGTATTAGAGTAGAAAGTGTATCTTCTTTATGTGATGAGAGACACCTGTCGAGTTTGACCTCTCCGTAAAGCTGTGAGTCCGAGCTATTCACCCATGTACGTTACATTTCTGTCAAATGCATCGTTCAATGTTTAATATTACTATGAAGAAAATGCACCGATTTGACATACCATAAATTAACCCGGGGGACAGGACAAAGGGATGTGGAAAACCGCCAAATTGCAACGCTATCATTGGAGGACGTTATCAGGAAGGCGTTCTGGTCTGTTGTCTTTAAAATACCACAACACGCGTCTTTTCGATGCACAAGTTCCTGCCATAGAGACGGACTCTCTTCTTTATCTTCCGGTCATCTTACTTCCAGTTAAGCCTTCGTCTGAAACTTCGCTGAAGATCACCTCCTGAAGGACCAACCACCACACTGAGCACTCCGAAACTCTAAGCACCACAACGAACCTACATGCAAGTATTTGTTAAGATTTTAAATACTGGGTTTCCTTGCTGGCTCTTCAAGGTTGACTGTTGGAATTGGCCATTCTTTGATCATCTCTCTTTCTGACTTTTACTTTCACTTTGTATGTATCTATGTTTACTTGTGTACATTTATCCGTATAACCTTTGTATTACCCGTTCCGTATATTAAACACATCATATCCATGCTTTTGTTCACTTGCTCATTTAACAACAACCAAGTCACTTTAACATTCTGATCCTAATATCCTTGCTTTACGTTTGGATGCTATCACAGAAATTTATCCTCGTGGCCTGAGTATAACATTTCTGTCGTAATAGTCTGTGGATAACTTACCGGTTTGCTGGACGGACCGATAGCTTTCCACATAATTATTAAACTAGAACTGATCATATATGTGAGTGATTACAATTCGTTGTGATTAATTCACCATATATGGTTAATTCCCCCTTGGGTTGGAATGCGCATATAATTATTCATAAAACGTTATGAATTATTATATTCATATTCCACCCATAAATTGATTAATAACTGTACCAATCGTCACATTATTCTCCTGATTGAAAGTTTTAGAAACTAAAGTTAATTTTGTGTTTACTATTTTCTATAACACCAAAATATTCATGAGAAAAAAGATTTAAGTTCAGTATTTTTACCCTTTTTTCATAAATTTTTCTTTATGTTCTATATGTTTTGTATGTCCCCAACCTGATATATATCAAATTTATTGAACGTAATTGAGATGTGTCAGTACCCAGCCCTAAAATCTATACATGATAAATACAATCTATATACAGTGTTACATCCGATGTCTTTAGGCACTGTTGCCATGTATGTTTTGAGTGTTATTGTGCAGGAGAAGGTGTGGCCTGCGCAGAGATCCTGATTGGTCTGGGCACGATTGGCTGATTCCTGCTGCGATGATATAAGGACTACGACTTTGTGCCATTTTGTTTGTTGCTCTGTTTTGATTTCTCCTGTGTTTGTGTTACAACAGAGGGCATGGAGGCAGTAGTAAAAGCAAACAGTAATGTTTATTATGATGTCAGCAGAGAAACAGGTGGGTATTTAGCAATGTTGATAGCAGAATGAATGGCTGAGAGGTAATACTGTCCTTTTTGATGTTCGTAGAATGGAGAATGGAGAAGACGCTGGAGACTGAAGACTGGGAACACTCACATTCAGATGGGAAGGCACACGAGGAACAATGGAGACAATGGAGACGTTGGAGACAGGTAAGCATAGAGCTGGAGTCCTTAAGGTAAGCATACAAGAGTTTGTAGTGCAAACGAGACCGGACAGTGAGTGTGTGCGAGTGTGGGTCTTTTGAGTGCTGGTGATTGATGAGCTGATGCGGTGCAGGTGGCGGTGATTAGTACTCTGGTGATTGAGTGCGTGGGTATTGTTGGGAGGTGGAACCTGACGTGTCTGTGACAGTACCCCCCTTCCCACGGCCCGCTCCTGAGGGCCGAGGACCCCGGCGTCGTGGTGGTTGTCCTCTTGGGTGTGGGGCAGGTCTGTCAGGATGGCTGGTGTGGAAAGCTTGTAGAAGATTGGGATCGAGGATGTCATTTCTGGGGACCCATGAGCGCTCCTCGGGACCGTAGCCTTCCCAGTCCACCAGATACTCCAGTAGACCATCACAGCGCCGGGAGTCCAGTATTTCACGAACCTCGTAGGCTGCACCGTCGTCCAGGATGAGTGGAAGGGGGGGGTTCGGCGGCTGCCACGTCAGGTTCTGTGGAGGGAAGAACAGAAGGGTGGTGAGGTTTCAGGAGAGACATGTGAAAGGTAGAATGAATCTTATATTGTGGAGGAAGTTGAAGATGATACGTGACTGGGTTGACTTGTCTGATGATGGTGAATTGGCCAATGAAGCGGGGACTCAGCTTCTTGCAGGGTAGACGCAGTCTGATGTCCCTGGTTGACAGCCAGACCTTCTGCCCCGGTTGGTAGGATGGGGCGTTGGAGCGCCAAAGGTCGGCTGTCATTCTGCGTCTGCGCAGGGCTCTCTGCAGTTGGTGGTGAGCTGAGTCCCAAACCCTCTCGCTCTCCCGGAACCAGTAGTCGACAGCAGGAAAGTTGGAGGGTCCCCGTCCCAGGGGAACAGCGGGGATTGGTAGCCGAGTACGCACTGGAAGGGTGTGAGCCCAGTAGATGGTTGCCTTAAGGAATTTTGTGCGTACTCGGCCCAACCCAGGTACTGGTTCCAGGAGTCCTGGTGGCCGTGACAGAAGGTATGCAGGAAGCGGCCGATCTCCTGGATCTTCCTTTCCGTCTGCCCGTTTGACTGAGGATGGTATCCAGATGACAGGCTGACGGTCACACCCAGGAGGGATAAGAAAGCCTTCCAAACACGAGAGATGAATTGGGGTCCTCTGTCTGAGACGATGTCTTCGGGGATTCCGTAGTATCGGAAGATGTGGTTAAACATAAGTTCAGCAGTTACCATAGCGGTAGGTAGACCTCTCAGCGGAATCAGGCGACAGGCTTTTGAGAAGTGATCTACCACCACTAAGACACATGTGTGGCCATCAGACTCTGGGAGATCCGTGATAAAATCCGTGATAAAGTACCATGGTCGCTCAGGAACGGGCAGAGGATTGAGCTTGCCGGCTGGCAGATGGCGAGGGCTCTTGGAGATGGCGCACTCCCTGCAGCCCTGCACGTACCTTCTGACGTCATTGGCCATATTGGGCCACCAGAAGCGCTCCTTAAGCAGCGAGAGGGTCTCACTGACCCCCGGGTGGCCAGTGCCAAGTGACGAGTGAGCAGAGTGAATAAGTGGGGTGCGTCGTGTCCGTGAGATGTATTGCAAGCCTTCGGGGCAACACGGCGGAGCGTTGGAGGAGGCATTGGAGGAGGGTAAGGTCTCTTCTGACCATAGTATGGGACTTACAAAGATAGACTCAGGAAGAATGGTTTCAGGAGTTTCATTCCTCTCTTCAGGAGCATGGAGACGAGACAAGGCATCTGCCTTTATATTCTTGGAGCCTGGACGATAGGAGATAGAGAAGTTGAATCTTGAGAAAAACATGGCCCAACGAGCTTGACGGGGATTGAGTCTTTTAGCAGCCTGCAAAAAAGTTTTTGTGGTCAGTTAGTACTTGGAAGGGATGTTTAGCCCCCTCCAACCAATGCCTCCATTCCTCCAGGGCAAGCTTGACGGCCAGGAGCTCGCGGTCACCGATGTCATAATTGACCTCCGCCGGGTTGAGCTTGCGGGAGAAGAAGGCGCATGGATGGAGTCTACTTGGCGTCCCCTGCTGCTGAGACAATACCGCTCCCACTCCTGTAGTGGAGGTGTCCACCTCAACGACGAATGGCAGGTCTGGGTCTGGGTGGACGAGGAGGGGAGCGGTGGTGAAGGCACATTTGAGGGCTTCAAAGGCATTGGTGGCTTCCTGGGACCAGGACAGAGACTTGGGCTGATGGCGAAGGAGGTTGGTGAGTGGATAGACAATAGAACTGTATCCTTTGATGAAGCGGCGGTAGAAATTGGCAAAGCCTAAGAATCGTTGGAGTTCTTTTATTGTGGATGGAGTGGGCCATGACTTGATTGCTTCCACTTTCCCCTCGTCCATCCGAATGCCACTGTGGTCAATGATGTATCCAAGGAAATGGACTGAAGGCTGGTGGAAGGAGCACTTTTCTGCTTTGAGGAAGAGATGGAATTGCCGTAAGCGTTGGAGGACCTCCGCAACGTGGTGGCGATGTTCGGCCAAGCTCCGGAAGTATATGAGGATGTCATCAATGTACACCAGTACAAACTTGTGGAGAAACTCCCGGAGCACCTCGTGGATGAAATCCTGGAATACGGAGGGGGAGTTGACCAGGCCATACGGCATTACCAGGTATTTGTAATGGCCGGTGGGCGTGATGAAGACGGTCTTCCACTCGTCCCCCTCGCGTATCCGGATGAGGTTATATGCGCTGTGGAGGTCCAACTTGGTGAACACAGTGGCACCGCGGAGATGTTCCAGGGCCGCTGGGACAAGGAGAAGTGGATACTGGAATTTCACAGTTATCTTGTTTAAGGAGCAATAGTCTATGCAGGGCCGCAAGCCTCTGTCCTTTTTCGCCACAAAGAAAAAGCTCGAAGCAGCAGGGGAAGTAGACGGGCGGATGTAACCTTGGTTAAGGGCCTCTTCGATGTATTCCTCCATGGCCCACTTCAGGATTTCACCCGTGCGCCAGGAGATGGTAGGGCTGTGCTGTTCCAGCCATGGGCACCCTAGTACCACGTCAGCGGTGGACTCCTCCAGAACCAGCAGATGGATTTCTTCTATGTGTAGTATACCCACACAAAGCTGAAGCGAACCCACACATCGACTGATCTTCCTGCGACTCAAGGGTTTGCCCGTGACGGAGTGGACTTGGTAGATAGTCGGAGAAGGTGTGGTCTTGAGCTTGAGTGATCAACAGAGGGAACCGGAGATGAAGTTTCCTGCTGACCCTGAATCGAGGAGCGCCACCACTGGAACAGATATGTCGGCAGCAGTAAGGTTTACAACAGTCGTGAGTGGTTTCGTCTTTTTAATGGAAGAAATGATTGCACTCACCATGGGACGAGGAGGACGGATTGGGCAGGCGGAGATAACATGCCCAGGAGCACCATAATACAGGCATAGATTCAGGGTCAGCCTTCATTGACGTTCAGTAAGTGAGAGACGAGAATTGTCCACTTGCATGGGCTCGTTGGCTGGTTCTGGAGAGTTGACGGGTTCGGCTCGACGGAGGAAGATGTTAGGAAGTGGCTGGTCCTGGTGCTCTTCGAGACACGACTGCATACGAGAGCCTATGCGGATGGCAAGCTGGATGAAGCGTTCTAGGCTGATGGAATCCTCGTATGCAGCGAGATGCAACTGCACTCTGGGTTCCAACCCTTGACGAAAGGTGGTGATGAGAGCTTGTTTGTTCCATCCACTGGAGGCGGCTAGCGTTCTGAACTGCAAGGCATAATCATTAACAGACTTGGATCCTTGTTTTAAATTATAGAGTTTCTCACCGATTGATGAATCTGCAAGTGGTTTTCCGAAGACTTCACGGAAGTGAGAGATGAAGGATGGATAGGACTGAACCACGGAGACTTTTTGAGTCCAGAGAGAATCTGCCCATTGCAGTGCTTTACCTTGCAGATGAGAGATGATGAACACAATTTTTGCGTTATCTGTTGGGTAGAGCTGCGGTTGCATCTCCAGGACCAAGTCACATTGTAGAAGGAATCCACTGCAGTCCTCCGCCGATCCTGAGTAGGACGCTGGTTTGGCCATGGGACTGGCGTGAACCACAGGTGAAGGAGTGGAAACGATGGATGTGGATGCAACAGCGGGTGACGGTGACTGTGGTTGTGGGATGAGTGCTCGGCGCAAAGCATCCACGAGCTCTTGAAATGGGTCGGATGAACTCATGCTGATATCCCGTTTGTAAACAGTGATGTTTATTATGATGTGAGCAGAGAAACAGGTGGGTATTTAGGAATGTTGATAGCAGAATGAATGGCTGAGAGATAATACTGTCCTTTTTGATGTTTGTAGAATGGAGAATGGAGAAGACGCTGGAGACTGAAGACTGGGAACACTCACACACAGATGGGAAGGCACACGAGGAACAATGGAGACGTTGGAGACAGGTAAGCATAGAGCTGGAGTCCTTAAGGTAAGCATACAAGAGTCTGTAGTGCAAACAAGACCGGACAGTGAGTGTGTGTGAGTGTGGGTCTTCTGAGTGCTGGTGATTGATGAGCTGATGCGGTGCAGGTGGCGGTGATTAGTACTCCAGTGATTGAGTGCGTGGGTATTGTTGGGAGGTGGAACCTGACGTGTCTGTGACAGTTTGCGTGTGCTTTGAATTTGCTTTTGTTCAGTTCGAGTTATAATTTTCAGTATTGCTTTTGCCTTCAGTTACCTTATGTAAATATTATTTGTAAATACTCTAAGAGAAGTATGGAGAGTGACGCCATTTCTTTTTGCATATATCTTTATTCTATGTTTTTGGGTTAAGGGAGTTAGGGAAGTTGCTTTGTAATTTTATTTTTATTTTTTTGTTTTTAGGAAATTTAGTGGGTACTTAAATTAGTAATTTTTTTTTTTTTTTTTGTCCTGGTCCACTCCTGAATTTAATCTCTTTGTTTATGATTTTCATTATATTGTGTTAATAATTTTACCTTTGTTGAAAATTTATCTTAGGGAGTGAGCACACATTCATTTATGTTATGGCTGGCCCTAGACGGTCGTAACAACAGTTGTAAGAAAAGTATGTTAATTCTTCAGTTAAAGGATTTTTTGCATATTTGAACCCTTTCCAGCAGTGACTGTTTGATTTTTATATCCATTTTATCACACTGAGGACAACTGAGGGACTCAAACACAATTATTAAAAAAGGTTCAGGGGGGGACTTCTACAGCTTTAAAGAGCTTTAAACAATACCAGACAAGGAATAAGGGTCTTATCTAGTGAAAGGATCGGTCATTTAAAAAACAACAAAAACTGTATATGCTTTATAGAAACAAATTATCACCTTGTACATGTTTTCAGTATCCGTATTCTACAGAAAGCTTATACCATATGTCCTACGCCTTCCCTATTCAACTTAAGGAAATAATTGAAACTGGTGTTTGTTCCGTAAGTAGAATAGGGAAGGCGTAGGACATATGCCACAAGGTTTTTGAGGAATACAGAAGCACGGAAGCATGTACAAGGCAATAATATTTTTATATAGCATATACAGTTGTATTTTTTTTTTTTGAAAATGACCGATCGTTTCACTAATGATAAGACCCTTATTCCTCATCAGGTATCATTTAAAGCCCTTTGAAGCTGCATCGAAACTGTAATTTTGACCTTCAACCATCTGGAGGCCATTGAAGTCCACTATAAGGAGAATAATCCTGGAATGTTTTCATCAAAAACCTTAATTTCTTTTTTGACTGACGAAAGAAAGACCTGAACATCTTGGATGACATGGGTGTGAGTAAATTATCAGGAAAATTGGTAACACTTTAGATTAAAGCCCGGAAAGTACTGTGTAATTACAACGAATTTACAGTGTAACTTTCAATAATTATAGTGTACCTTTAAAGTAAGTACATGTAAGTATAGAGCAACAATATGTAAAGTTTCGGGAGTAAAGGGGTAACAACCAGAAAAATAACAAATTATTTATACTATAAGTATTTTAGAACTAAGGGGTACTTATAGCCTACTATAATGACAGACAAAAATCTTACGTTTGGAAGCAGTTTAGCGAGAAAGTGCACTAATTAAGGCAAGTAGAAAGAACTATTACAATATTTTTAATACATGGGGAAATACACTTTTGTTTTATGTAGTTACAGGGTAAATATGACTTTGCAGGCCGTAAATTAAAGTGCTTGTTACAGTCTTATTTCATGTAGTTACAGGCTAAGTAATTTTAAAAAATGCAAACAATCTACACTCGAAAACCTTTTTTTGAAAAACAACTTATTTCGAAACATATTTAAAGTTAACACTTCTTATTTGTTTCTCTTGCTTGGCTACCTCCTCTTCTTGTTCCTCTTCTTCTTTTTCTTTCTTTCCACTGATGAATCTGAAGAGGGAATTCCATGTCATTTGCCATTCTGTATTAAAAGAAAATACAGTAGGCCTACACCCGGAAATGTGCTCGTTTACTCATCTTTTACCCTCATGCCATCTGAGATGTATACAACTTTCCTGCTTAACATTTTTCAGAGGTTTTTAGAAAAATAAATAAGAATGCTTTAAGTAAGCTTGTGTGTCCCTCAAAGTCGAAGCATCAAACAGCAATAACTACAGTAATCCATACAATCCCAATGGATGAATCAATGTTTTCTGAAGTGAAACAATACGTATTTGCAAGAAAAATACCAAATATTTAAACATTTTAAACTTTTGACCAACTGTCTCCTGCACGTGCATGCACGGGTTGAGAGTTCATGCTTGACGTAACATGAAGTGTGACGAAAGCATGCCGAGAAACTCACGTACGCGAAAAGTCACGCGTATGTCGGATGCTGTCAGTTTATTATTATTATTATTAATGCGGTCCCACTTTATATTAAGTGGCCTTAACTATGTAGTGTTGTCAAAAGTACCGGTACTTCGGTACCAAGTCGGTACTAAAAGTTTGAAAATGTGACGATACCCGCATTTCTGTAGTACCGGTAGTACCGAGATTCCGGGTATATTCGGTACCCTGTGGCAGTTGTAGTGATTTTTACTCCATTCACCAGTGACGTAGTGATTTTTGATCACGTGTCACTTAAGGCGTGGTTGTAAGTGTATCGGATGACCCCTTCCTCCTTTTGTAATACGGGGCACCAGTTAAGAATACTATCTTAACAATTTAAGAACGCTCCAAAAGAGCTGTTCAATAATTCAGAATTAATATAAAATGGAGGGAGTCGGTCAACTGATTTATCTGAAGGATTTGTGAGAGTCCGGTCAACTAGTAGAGTCTTTGGTCATCAACACAAGGAAGACACAGTTATAATAAAATCAATTAAATTTATTAACAATAGACATTCAAGAGTAAATACAACAACGATTAATAATGAAATAATGAATATGCACTTCTAAAAGATAGTAAAATAATAATCAAAGGAGAATACTGAGTTAAATCAAAGAAACACATAAATGAAGTGAACACAGAATGGATAAATGCAATGCTGTTGAACTAAATGTAGAATGGAAGAGAATTGTATGGGAATGCTTCTAATGGAAGCCACCTAATGGCTCTGGTAAAATGGTGATAAATAATCACTTATTTATCATTCAACAAATAATATCCCTATTATTTGTAACAAACTGACCTCAAGCAACTGTTATCTAAACAGGTTAGACTAACATATGCTGCATGTATAAACTAATGCCAGAGTCTCTATAAAAGAGGTTTGGTAAGTTTATATTTACGTTCCACACAGTCGGGTGATCAATCCGGTAGCAGAGACGTCTTCCACTGATGATGCAGGCTGCGTGCAGTGGGAGGGCGCGGAGTTGCGATCCAGTAGTCGTGCCACGCTGGGCTGGAGGATGCTGAACTTCGGTTGCGCCAAGAGGGTCCTTAGGATGGACTGGGCAGCTGGGTCAGATGAATCTTCACAGGTTCCTTTGCAGACGGGCTGCGTTGCTGAGGAGCCGTGTGGTACAGGCAATGTCTGCCGATGCAGAGGTCCTTTGCGGACTGGGCTGCGCTGCTGTAGAAGCTGTAAGGGTCAGATGAAGTCCTTCAATCCTGGGGCCCTTTTTGCAGCTTGGGTGCAGCTGGAAGCAATGTAAAAGATTTTGCTCGCAAAAGCTTCACCTTAACCGTCTTGTAGTCTCTTTCCTCGTCAGGTCAGAAACTCAGGACGTGGAGTGTCTGCTAATGTCTCCTTCCCCGTCGAGCTGGAAATGCAGAACAAGGGTGTGTCTACCCGGGGGACATATTTATCCCTTTCTGATGAGGAGGAGATTGAAATGTGGTGCCTTGCCGATCCTGGAGTGTGATTGGCTACTGTTATCTGAAGCAGCCCTGGTGTTTCCCACCCTAGTGTGGAACTCATTTGCATAGCATAAAGTACAGTGTTAAAATAGTGTCTTTAACCTTTTATCCATGCATTATTTCTTTACCAAACCTCTTTCAAATTATTAAAGGCATCGTAGGGAACAGATAGACACCAAACACGATATGAAATGGTTAAATCATCGTCCATGCATTGGTTTATCTGTTACCAGGTCTGTCCCATGACCTGCTGTTTTAACAGTCAGTAACCATTAACATAAACTGTGCTTTGCATGAAGATGGAGTGGGTGTGAAGCAGTTTAGATCAAATTAAGGCCTCCAAACATAGGTATGAATGGATTTAGATAGATCTCTGTGGCCTCTCTTTATTTCAGCCAATGCTGCTCCTTCCAGGGGGTCCTGAAGGAATTTTTATGGCAGTTCTTGCCTAAACCTTAGGAATGAGTTTGGTGGTTAGAGTCAATGTGTCGTCCAATGAGATGTCCTCTCCTTGGTTTTGGTGGGTGCAGAAGGTCTCCCTTCCTGCTCTGGAAGAGCTGTCTGGTAGTTGTCCCAACATCTTATCTGATGTTGCTTAACATTTGTTTATGTTCATTCACCAAAGATCCAATCACGTTGTGGCACATCTTCCTGCACACCAGCAGTTAGAGAGGGGCCCTGTCGTAAACTGGCCCCTGGAATGCCATCTTGACTGTTGTTCACAACACAGTATTTATGTGAATAAGACAGGAGTGAATCACAAAGCTTTGTTTACAAAAGAAATAATAGATTAGCAATTAAATGTGACATCGCAGCAGTGGAAACATTTCGGTTCATGCCGAATGAGAGAGATAGGCTACGTGAGTCCATATATTTAAGCGTTGTGTTCTGTTTTGCGAATCGCGATCTGATCACCTGATTATGAGAGAATTTAACAATATTCCATTGGTTATTTCACTGAACATGTAATCTGTTTCTTTTCCCAAATCTTTACTCACGCAGGGGATTATAAACGTTTCTTTCTTTCCTTCGCATTAGGCCTATTATAGGCTATTCGCCTTCTTTACTGTGGTAAGACACCGTAGGACAGAAACCTTTTTGCTTGCAAGCCAATTTCTATTTAACACAGTTTGTGCTTGTTATTACACTTTATAAGTGTTACAACAGACGGCACGGAGGCAGATGTAAAAGCAAACAATGATGTTTATTTTGATATCAGCAGAGATGCAGGTGAGTATATAGCAATGATGATAGCAGAATGAGTAGCAGAGAGATAATACTGTACTTTTGATGTTTGTAGAATGGAGAATGGAGATGACGTTGGAGACTGAAGACTGGGAACACTCACACACAGATGGAAAGGCACACGAGGAACAATGGAGACAATGGAGACGTTGGAGACAGGTAAGTATCGAGCTGGAGTCCTTAAGGTAGCATACATGAGTCTGTAGTGCAAACGAGACCGGACAGTGAGTGTGTGTGAGTCTTTTAAGTGGTGGTGATTGCTGTGATGATGAGGTGCAGGTGGCGGTGATTAGTCCTCCGGTGATTGAGTGAGTGGGTATTGTTGGGAGGTGGAACCTGACGTGTCTGTGACAGTACCCCCCTTCCCACGGCCCGCTCCTGAGCGCAGAGGACCCCGGCGTCGTGGTGGTCGTCCTCTTGGGCGTGGAGCAGGTCTCAGGATGGCTGGTGTGGAAAGCTTACAGAAGATTGGGATTGAGGATATCATTTCTGGGGACCCATGAGCGCTCCTCGGGACCGTAGCCTTCCCAGTCCACCAGATACTCCAGTAGACCACCACGGCGCCAGGAGTCGTAGGCTGCACCGTCGTTCAGGATGAGTGGAAGGGGGGGTTCAGCGGCTGCCACGTCAGGTTCTGTGGAGGGAAGAACAGAAGGGTGGTGAGGTTTCAGGAGAGATACATGAAAGGTGGAATGAATTTTATATTGTGGAGGAAGTTGAAGACGATACGTGACTGGGTTGATCTGTTTGATGATGGTGAATGGGCCAATGAAGTGGGTACTCAGCTTCTTGCAGGGCAGACGCAGTCTGATGTCCCTGATTGACAGCCAGACCTTCTGCCCCAGTTGGTAGGATGGAGCGTTGGAGCGCCGAAAGTCGGCTGTCATCCTGCGTCTGCGCAGGGCTCTCTGCAGTTGGTGGTGAGCTGAGTCCCAAACCCTCTCGCTCTCCCGGAACCAGTAGTCAACTGCAGGAACGTTGGAGGGTTCCCCATCCCAGGGGAACAGTGGGGGTTGGTAACCAAGTACGCATACCGGGTGTGAGTCCAGTAGATGGTTGCCGTAAGGAGTTTTGTGCGTACTCGGCCTAACACAGGTGCTGGTTCCAGGAGTCCTGGTGGCCGTGACAGAAGGTACGCAGGAAGCGGCCAATCTCCTGGATCTTCCGTTCCGTCTGCCCGTTCGACTGAGGGTGGTATCCTGATGACAGACTGACAGTCACACCCAGGAGGGATAAGAAGGCCTTCCAGACACGAGAGATGAATTAGGGTCCTCTGTCTGAGACGATGTCTTCGGGGATTCCGTAGTATCGGAAGATGTGGTTAAACATAAGTTCAGCAGTTACCATAGCGGTAGGTAGACCTCTCAGGGGGATCAGACAGGCTTTTGAGAAGTGATCTACCACCAATAGGACACATGTGTGGCCATCAGACGCTGGGAGATCCGTGATAAAATCCACTCCCAGGTGTGACCATGGTCGCTCAGGAACGGGCAGAGGATTGAGCTTGACGGCTGGCAGATGGCGAGGGCTCTTGGAGATGGTGCACTCCCTGCAGCCCTGCAGGTACCTTCTGATGTTGTTGGCCATGTTGGGCCACCAAAAGCGCTGTTTAAGCAGCGAGAGGGTCTCATTGACCCCTGGGTGGCCAGTGCCAAGTGACGAGTGAGCAGAGTGAATAAGTGGAGTGCGTCGTGTCCATGAGATGTACTGCAAGCCTTGGGGGCAACCCGGCGGAGCATTGGAGGAGGCATTGGAGGTGGGTAAGGTCTCTTCTGACCATTGTATGGGACTCATGAAGATAGACTCTGGAAAGATAGTTTCAGGAGTTTTATTCTTCTCTTCAGGAGCATGGAGACGGGACAAGGCATCTGCCTTTATATTCTTGGAGCCTGGACGATAGGTCGATCTAGTGAAACCATCGCTCATTTTCTGAAAAAAATGGAAAATTATATAAGTTTTAACCTTAAATGCTTATCTTGAACTAGCTCTCTTCTTCTTCTCCTCTATTTGAATTCCAGCAGTGTAGATGCTGCTAAGTGTATTACTGCCCTCCACAGGTCAAAGTTTGAACTAATTGTTATATACTATTGAACTAGCATATTCCATCCGGATGCCACTGTGGTCAATGATGTATCCCAGGAAATGGACTGAGGGCTGGTGGAAGGAGCACTTTTCTGCTTTGAGGAAGAGATGGAATTGCCATAAGCGTTGGAGGACCTCCGCAACGTGGTGGCGATGTTCGGCCAAGCTCCAGGAGTATATGAGGATGTCGTCAATGTACACCAGTACAAACTCGTGGAGAAACTCCCAGAGCACCTTGTGGATGAAATCCTGGAATACAGAGGGGGCGTTGACCAGGCCATATGGCATCACCAAGTATTCGTAATGGCCAGTGGGCGTGACGAAGGCGGTCTTCCACTCGTCCCCCTCGCGTATCCGGATGAGGTTATACGCGCTGTGGAGGTCCAACTTAGTGAACACAGTGGCACCACGGAGATGTTCCAGGGCCGCTGGGACGAGGGGAAGTGGATACCGGAATTTCACGGTGATCTTGTTTAAAGGGATACTCCACCGTTTTTTCATATTAAACTATGTTATTCCCTTAACTAAGACGAGTTGATACATACCTCTCTCGTCTCAGTGCGTGCACTAAATCGCTCTGTCTTGCGGCGAAACTTTGTTAGCACTTAGCTTAGCCCAGTTCATTCAATAGGGGCCAAGCAGAGAAGCTACCAAACACCTCCACGTTTTCCCTATTTAAATACAGTTACTCGAGTAGTGTAACTCGACCTAGGACGGTGAAACAAAACAAAACGTTGCGCTTTTCTAAGCGTGTAAAATGGATAACTATATTGTATGGCGGAATACCATAGCAAGTGCTCGGGAGCACTTTGACTTGGTGCAGTAATATCTTCACTCGTGAAAAGTCCTCTCACCGGCCCCTATTACTACTGGTGCAGGTCACGTTGGTTCTATTGACGGAAATGAGAGGGAGGAGGAGAGGGAGCGGGAGCCGGTGAGACGGGCGGATGCAACCTTGGTTAAGGGCCTCTTCGATGTATTCCTCGATGGCCTTCTCCTCCGGTACTGATAGGGGGTAGATTCTTCCCCTAGGCACTGGCTCACCCAGTAACAGATCGATGGCACAGTCCCATGGCCGGTGTGGAGGCAGCCTGGAGGCTTGTTACGGGCAGAAGACATTGCTTAAGGGGGCGTAACAGGATGGAATATCCACTGATCATTTCTCAACAGGACTTTCGATGGAGGTGGCACAGATCGAGATATCTTTGGAGCGTGGAGACTTTGGAACAGGAATGTTAGAGAAGCAGTTGGAGAAGCAGTGATCGCCCCACTTCAGGATTTCGCCTGTGCACCAGGAGATGGTAGGGCTGTGCTGTTCCAGCCACGGGCGCCCTAGAACCACATCAGGGGTGGACTCCTCCAGAACCAGCAGATGGATTTCTTCTATATGTAGAATACCCACACGAAGCTGAAGGGGACCCACACATCGGCTGATCTTCCTGCGACTCAAGGGTTTGCCCGTGATGGAGTGGACTTGGTAGATAGTCGGAGAGGGCGAGGTCTTGAGCTTGAGTGATCGACAGAGGGAACCGGAGATGAAGTTTCCTGCTGACCCTGAATCGAGGAGCGCCACAACTGGAACAGAAATGTCGGCAGCAGTAAGGTTTACAACAGTCGTGAGTGGTTTCTTCTTTTTAATGGAAGGAATCATGGCACTCACCATGGGACGAGGAGGACGGATTGGGCATGCAGAGTTTACATGCCCAGGAGCACCACAATATAAGCACAGATTCAGGGTCAGCCTTTGTTGACATTCAGTTGGCGAGAGATGAGAATTGTCCACTTGTATGGGCTTCGCTGGCTGGTTCTGGAGAGCTGACGGGTTCGGATCGACGGAGGAAGATGTTAGGAAGTGGCTGGTCCTGGTGCTCTTTGAGACACGACTGCATACGAGAGCCTACGCGGATGGCAAGCTGGATGAAGTGTTCTAGGCCTCATATGCAGCGAGATGCAACCGCACTCTGGGTTCCAACCCCTGACGAAAGGTGGTGATGAGGGCTTGTTCATTCCATCCACTGGAGGCGGCTAGCGTTCTGAACTGCAAGGCATAATCATTCACAGACTTGGATCCTTGTTTTAGATTATAGAGTTTCTCACCGATTGATGAATCTGCAAGTGGTTTTCCGAAGACTTCATGGAAGTGAGAGATGAAGGATGAATAGGATTGAACAACGGAGCCTTTTTGGGTCCAGAGAGAATCAGCCCATTGCAGCTCTTTACCTTGCAGATGAGAGATGATGAACGCTATCTTCGTCGTATCTGTGGGGTAGAGCTGCGGTTGCATCTCCAGGACCAACTCACATTGTAGAAGGAATCCACTGCAGTCCTCCGCCGATCCTGAGTAGGGCGCTGGTTTGGCCATGGGACTGGCGCGAACCACAGGTGAAGGAGTGGAGACGGTGGATGCGGAAGCAACAGCGGGTGACGGTGACTGTGAGTGTGAGTCTTTTAAGTGCTGGTGATTGCTGTGATGATGAGGTGCAGGTGGCGGTGATTAGTACTCCGGTGATTGAGTGCATGGGTATTGTTGGGAGGTGGAACCTGACGTGTCTGTGACAATAAGGTGCGTCAAGTTTATTTATATAGCGCATTTCACTCGCCGGTGATTTTTACTTTTGTTTTCTCTGGCAGCGCTAAATCAACGTCTGTTACCCCTGTTCAAAAAAACAGCAAATTTTAAAATGTATTTAATTAAAACCTGAAATTGGTACCGAGAACCGTAAAATTTTCATGGTATCGGCACCGACTACTGGAATTTTGGTACTGTGACAACACTACTACTATGTACTTACATTAATCATTTGATACAATGCACTTATTGTGTACATACATGTTTTTACATTGTACTTATATTTTAAAAACACCTGCATGTAATTACATCTGTAATTAATTTCTGTAATTACATTTGTAATAACACTGTTGACCCATCCCTTAACCCTTACCCCTACCCTTAAACCTACCCATACCACCAAACCTGTCCCTAACCTTAACCATATCCCAGCCCAAAAGCAGCAAAAGTGTTTTGCAATTCAATTTGAACCCAGTGAGTACATTGTACTTATTTTTTGTTGTGAGTACAGTAGTTAAGGCCACTTAACACTCTGAGGTCTGAGGTATCGCCGGCGATACCACCGTGGTTTTTTTCTTATCAGTGTGAAAGAGACTCAAAATACTCAATCAATGTTGCACATACAATTAAGAGTTATACGACCATTTTAATCTGTGGAATATCTTCTTTTATTTGTGTACACTCAGAGCAAAAAGAAAATGTTGTGCTTTTTGTAAAATAAAGAAAACAAACATGATGCGTGATCTCTCGTCTCCCTCTGAACGAAGTCCAATCTGATAGTTCTCAGAAAATGAACTGTAACTTAATTAATACTAATCACAAAAAAAATTACAATTATGTCTAAAAAAACGTTAAGATGTCAGGTTTTAAATCATGTAAGTCAAATCGAAAACAAACCTTCTGTGTTTATGTAATCTGTATGAAAAGAGAGCCATGTCAGAAGTCCGTGATTCAGCTCATTATCCGCTAATGCGGCCACGCCCACGGAGCCAGCGCTATTCAGAGGCAAATTCAGAGGCAACACATGCATACATCGTCTCAATCATGTATTTATTGTCTTGAAAAGTGTTTATCTGGATGTAAAAGCCATGGTTAGCGATCTCTGGAAGACATGCAGTTAGTTCCTGTTTTCTTTTCTTCTATAGATGAATTTTAGATGAGTTTTTGTTTCTTTAGCGCCCTCCGGCTGCAGTATGAATTGGAAAACACCATTCATGGAATAGCCTCTTCTTCTTTAGAAGAATTTGTGGACTAAAAATGCACAGAGAGCGCCCTCCGACTGCAAGTATGAATTGAAAATACCAGCGCTCATAGTGATGACAATGAATATTAAATATAACTCCTCTGTATAGAAAATTGACATAAACATATGAGAATCCAATATTTCTCCAAATGTGCATGCTTTTAAACTAAAAGCCTATATTCAGACTCTTTGCATCACAGAAATGCATTATATTTTAAAGTATAATATAAAACCATTATTTTATATTATAATAATATTTTTCTGTATGTTTCATATACCATGATGAGCTTGAGACATCACAGAAGCTTTTTTTCACAGCCTACCTGACTGAAATGCCTCATTAATATGCAAGTCATTTCAGGTAATTACTATGCAATTCTTTTGTCTTCTCAGGTGAGAATGACCCATTATTGTCACGATCATCGCCTGCTCGTGTCAGTTCCCGGACTACACTTCCCACAATCCTCCCTGTCAGTCACATGTTCACGTCACACCAATCACCTGTTGCCACATCCACCCTAGCACACCACACTAATCACCACACCCAGCTGCAGCTCATTACCAGGACTATAAAGGACTGTCACACACACCACTGCACGGCGAAGTCTTGATCTTGCCCCGGCTGTCATTTCTGAGCGTTAATACCCTGTTGGATTACCTGTTACTGTCTTTGTTTGCCTAACGTTTCCTGACCCTTTGCTGCCTGCCCATCGACCCTGTGCCTGCTCTCTGGACTGTGAACCTTGCTTGTTGCCCTGACCCTCTGCCTGTCTCTGACCACGTTTCTGCCTGTTCTACATTGCTGTGTTTGCCGATTCTGACCCCTGCCTGTACGACGACGATTACTTTTAATAAAGCTTGCAAAATGGATCCCATGTCGAGTATTGAATCGTTACAGAAGACTTCGCCACTACCACGATCCAGCAGCTTTCCTGGAGTTCAGTTGTACGGTATGGACATTGATCAGTTGTTGTTGTGGAGTACGCAGGGCACACGATCCTTGGAGGAATACATAGCGGAATATTTGAACATTGCACAATACTCAAATTTGCCTGACTGTGCACTCATAGATTTCTTCTGCGATGGTGTGAACCAACCTCTCAGAGCACGACTCCTTCGGGAGGGACCGCGCTCGTCACTAGGCAGCTTTATGGATTATGCATTACTGTCTGTGGGCTCCCCATTTACCGTGGGTGTCGCGGAGGAATGCGAGGAAACCGTGGTGAACCATGTAAGGGCCGCTAAAGACGCCGCTCTCAAGATGGCGGCTACCACAACACCTACACCAGTTAACGCCTCCGCTGATCGCCCAGAGCAACGCTATGTCCCCGTTGATCGTCCAGAGCAACGTCATGCCTTCGCTGATCGCCCCGAGCCACGTTATATCTCTGGATCAGTCAGAAAGCGTAGAGGATTACGTTCCAGTGTGATTGATCCACCGCTGATCTCAGCACGAGCAGCCGGCATTTCTAAGCATCCGCCGGCCGTCTCGCACTCAAGCCAGCCGGCCGCTTCGCTCTCAAGCTCAGAGGCCGCTTCGCTCTCACGCCCGGTGGTCGCTTCGCTCTCAAGCTCGGTGGCCGCTTCGCTCTCAAGCCCGGTGGCCGCTTCGCTTTCAAGCCCGGCGGTCGCTTCGCACTCAAGCCCGGCGGCCGCTTCGCTCTCAAGTTCGTCTGTTTCGACGCTCTCAAGTTCATCTATTTCGACGCTCTCAAGTTCATCTATTTCGACGCTCTCAAGTTCGCCTGTTTCGACACTCTCAAGTTCGCCTATTGCGACGCTCTCAAGTTCGCCGGTTGCTACGAACTCATGTTCGCCGGGTGCAACGCAGTCAAACGCCCTGGACGCGATGGACAAAAGGGCTGCTTTGCCAGTGCCCACGGGCAAGATAGCCGCCCCTGCGGTGCGTAAGGATGCAGGGGGCGTTCCAGCCACTGAGTCCGCTCCAGAACCCACTCCAACCAGTGAACCGTCGCGTCACCCTCAGAAGAGGAGGAGGAGGAGGAGAAAGGCGTCCTCCTCTCCTCAAGACGCAGACGCCCTTCAAGAGGCCGCTGTGGGCCTGGAGACCACTCCAGAGGTCTCTCCTGCTCCGCCCAAGCATCATGCTCTGCCGGCGCCACCTGTGCTCCTTGCCCTGCCGGCGCCACCTGTGCTCCTTGCCCTGCCAGCGCCATCCAAGCTTCCAGCCCTGCCAGCGCCGCTCAAACCCCTTGCGCTGCCAGCGCCACTCAGGCGTCTTGCCCTGCCGGCTTCACCCACACGCCTGGCCCTGCCGGCACCACCCGAACTCCTTGCCCATGAACCTGCGACGGGCCCCGCTGAAATCCCCAAGAACTTTTTGGGGGGGGCAGTGTACCTGAGGGTGGGGAGCTTGTGGGTGGGGACCCTGCTCAACCATGGCCATTAATGGCCTCTGAACTGTTATGGCCATCTCTGAACTGCGAATTATTATGGCCTTTAATGGACTCTGACCCGCTGGGGTCACCTATAGACCCTGTTCTGCCGTGGCTGCCCAAGCCGCCTGACCCGCCGTGGCTGCCCAAGCCGCCTGACCCGCCGTGGCTGCCCAAGCCGCCTGACCTGCCGTGGCCGCCCAAGCCACCTGACCGGCCGTGGCCGCCCGAGCCACCCGACCTGCCGTGGCCGCCCGAGCCACCTGACCTGCCGTGGCCGCCCGAGCCACCTGACCTGCCGTGGTTGCCTGAACCACCCAACCTACCGTGGCTGCCCAGGCCACCTGACCTGCCGTGGCCGCCCGAGCCACCTGACCCACCGTGGCTGCCTGAGTCCCTGGGGCTGCATTGGAGATTCCGTCCCCGTCTGCCGTTAGATCTCCAATGCACCCACCCCCCCTCCCTAGCCGTTTCTTTTTATGGCGCGAGGACGCGCCTTCCGGGAGGGGGCGTTATGTCACGATCATCGCCTGCTCGTGTCAGTTCCCAGACTACACTTCCCACAATCCTCCCTGTCAGTCACATGTTCACGTCACACCAATCACCTGTTGCCACATCCACCCTAGCACACCACACTAATCACCACACCCAGCTGCAGCTCATTACCAGGACTATAAAGGACTGTCACACACACCACTGCACGGCGAAGTCTTGATCTTGCCCCGGCTGTCATTTCTGAGCGTTAATACCCTGTTGGATTACCTGTTACTGTCTTTGTTTGCCTAACGTTTCCTGACCCTTTGCTGCCTGCCCATCGACCCTGTGCCTGCTCTCTGGACTGTGAACCTTGCTTGTTGCCCTGACCCTCTGCCTGTCTCTGACCACGTTTCTGCCTGTTCTATATTGCTGTGTTTGCCGATTCTGACCCCTGCCTGTACGACGACGATTACTTTTAATAAAGCTTGCAAAATGGATCCCATGTCGAGTATTGAATCGTTACAATGACGGATATCGGTGCAAAATTAATAAATGCTTTTCAGTACCAACCAGATACAATACTGATTTTGTCAGAAACTCATTTTTTTTTTTTTTTTTAAAGGCATTTATCGTGTTTTGGAACCAAACTCTTCATAATATCAAAAGTGTGTTGTTTGCAAACTTCAACTTTCAAGTCAATTGTGTTTGTAGGATCATCTACAGTAGATGAACCTTTGTCCCACAAAGGATTCATCAAAATGAAGCTTTGAAATATGAGAAGACATCTTGAAGAGGGACAGCAACGCTATCAGAGAAAACAAAAAGTTCCCTGCAGTGTGTCAGCAAAAACCACAGTAACCTCATCTGTTGATGAAGACCCAAATGAATGGTTGACTGTCATCAAAAGAATGAAACCATCATCTGAGAATATTTCAACCATCAGAACTGCAATGAAAAACACATCCAGTCGTCGCAGGCACTGGATTAATACAGAGTCACCAACAGTTGGTGACATTTGCAAGCAGTACCCCCGTTTTATTGACATGCCATCACTGGTAAGACTTTTGTTTGAAGTTTATTAACTGGCATTTTTTAGATGGATCAAATCTGCTTATCAAGTCTGACTGTTACAGTACACAGGAGGTCGGAGACACAGGTAAAGGTTATGGTGTTTTATTGAGACAACCAGAGCAGTAACAGGTGAATATATCAATATGCAGATTCCAGTTAGAGTATATATCAAGACGGTAATACTTGACTTGATCTTTACACCAGGTTCGATGGATACAGAGAGACGGGACACCAGACAGAGAATATATCCAGACAGGAGAACTGAACTTGATCTTCACACCACATTCTAAGATGACAAGGAGACTGGGAAACGAGGCAGTATTCAGACACTCACGGAAGACTGGAGAACACAGAGGATCTAGGAGACACACTGGAGACAGGTAAGGAGTCCGTAAGGTAAGCATTCAGGTAGGTATGCTTTAACGAGACCGGACAATGACTGAGTGACTGTGAGTGTCTTTTATGGTGCTGTGCTAATGCTGGTGATGAGTGTCAGGTGCGTGTACTTAGTATTCTGGTGAGGGAGTGCGACGTGATTGGGTGGGTGCAGAGCCTGGTGTGTCTGTGACACTGACATCACACAGCACCATTTCTGGTTCCAAATACTCTATCTCATACCACAATAAAACAACTAGCAGTGCTAATTTACACACACAATGTAGTGTAATACTTCCAAAAAATTATAATCATAACCTTTATTGCCATACCAAAATCCCAGATGGACAGACAGTGATTCATCATTTATAAATCATTAAAATATTAAATAATTAGTCCACTTTCAAATAAATTTTTCTGGTAACGCTTTAGATTACAGCCTGGAAAGTACTGCATAATTACAATGAATTCACAGCGTAACTTTCGATAGCGTACCTATAAAGTAAATACGTGTAAGTATAGGGGAACAATTTGTAAAATCTTGGGAATAAAGGGATAACAACCAGGAAAATAACAAATTATTTATACTGTAAGAATTTTAGAACTAAGGGGTACTAATATGATAGACAACAATCTTAAGTTTGGAAGCAATTTAGGGAGAAAGTGCATTGAATTAGTTGTTTCAAGGCAAGTAGAAAGAACTTTTGCAATCTTTTTTAATTCATGGGGAAATATGCTTTTGTTTCATGTAGTTACAGGGTATGACATTGCAGGACGTAAATTAAAGTGGTGATTGTTACTGTCACGGTTCATGGATTCTTTTACTTGCCCTCGTGTGTTTGTTGTGTGTGTATGTGTGTGAGTGAATGATTGTGTAGGCGTCACCCATTATGGTCTGATTGTTATCTGTTGCCAGCCGGACCTATTATGCCCTATTTAACAAGATGTAAAATTAGTCTCTGATGTTCCCAGAGTAAATTAAAGTGGTGATTGTTACACTCTTATTTCCTGTAGTTACAGGGTAAATATGACTTTGTGGGCCATAAATTAAAGTGGTGCTTGTTACACTCTTATTTCATGTAGTTACAGGGTAAGTAATTAAAAACCCCGCAAACAATCTGATATCACTGACTCCGAAACCTTGTTGAAAAACAACTTAATTAAAAACAAGTCCACAACACGTGTTATTCATTTATTAATTTTTTTCATCAAAAAAAAAAAGTTCATCAACTTTTAATTTCAAATTCTAAAGTCCTGACATGAATAAACACGCTTTGTCCATTTTGTGGTTGTTGTTTTCTCTTGCTTGGCTTCCTCCTCATGTTTCTCAACTGATGAATCTTAAGAAGGAATCCCATTAAAAGACAATACAGTAGCCTACACTCAGAAATTTTCTCATGGTTTAGGCTATTCATCTTTTCGCTTCTGACCAACTGTCACCAGCACCTGCATGAGTCGTTCGACGAAGCATATTTTAATGAGTAACGTGAAGCTTTCATGACATTCTCGTGGGAGATTCATGTGAAACTCGCGCGAGAACTGCAGTCTCTGTTATTCTGTCTTGTTTGTTTATCATTATCATTATCTGTTATTCTGTGTATTTTCTTGTGAGCATTAATGGTCCCACTTTATATTAACCCTCTGGAGTCTGAGGCTGATTTGGGGCCTGGAGAAGTTTTGACATGCCCTGACATTTGTGCTTTTTACAGTTGTTCATAAACATATTAATGACACAAGTGTCATTACACTGTATTCAGCACAAACTAGGCTACCATAATATGTGAGGAACATGTATGTACATGTTTGCAAAACGTTTATGCGTGGTTATTGAAAAAACAAAAAACTTAAGTCACTGAAATAAGGCCAAAAAAAGTATATTAAATCTGTGTTTACAATACTTTAGGGTATTGGAGGTTGTAGAGTAGAGTTTTTGCTTCAAAATTATGTAAAAATTATGCTGACTACTCTTTCATTTATAACAATATATTGATTTAGTTTTTGTAAGACACTTTTTGCCAAGAAACACGGTATGCGTGGAGGTGTGAATCACCATGAATAATTGTTGTGAGTCATCACGCGACATAGGATCCATTTTGCAAGCTTTATTAAAAGTAATCGTCGTCGTACAGGCAGGGGTCAGAATCGGCAAACACAGCAATGTAGAACAGGCAGAAACGTGGTCAGAGACAGGCAGAGGGTCAGGGCAACAAGCAAGGTTCACAGTCCAGAGAGCAGGCACAGGGTCGATGGGCAGGCAGCAAAGGGTCAGGAAACGTTAGGCAAACAAAGACAGTAACAGGTAATCCAACAGGGTATTAACGCTCAGAAATGACAGCCGGGGCAAGATCAAGACTTCGCCGTGCAGTGGTGTGTGTGACAGTCCTTTATAGTCCTGGTAATGAGCTGCAGCTGGGTGTGGTGATTAGTGTGGTGTGCTAGGGTGGATGTGGCAACAGGTGATTGGTGTGACGTGAACATGTGACTGACAGGGAGGATTGTGGGAAGTGTAGTCCGGGAACTGACACGAGCAGGCGATGATCGTGACAGTCATGTTATTCTGCCATGTTGTCTCCCTTTCTTTCCAAAATGCGACAAACGCCAGTCTCTGCAGAACGCGATATATCTGCTAAACCAATCACAACGCACCATTGCACGCACTGTAACAGTAATGTCGGTGCTCTGAATACATCTGGCATCCTAGTTTTCCTTATCTACTTTGTAATCTGTGATGAACAAAAACAGAAAAATAAATAATTTTGATGGGATTGATGAACCTGTGGTGGCTTCTGTGGTGGGGAAGAAATGTAAGCCATTGAAATTTAATCATTTATGTGAGGAGATTAAGAAAATGAGGCACTCAAGTCAGCAGGAGGAAAAATGCCAGCTGTTGCTTGTTCCACAACAGCATCAAACTTCTGTGATGGTCCCCAAAACTGAATCATTGACAGGTTTTAAAAGCCGTTTTTAATACCAATTAACTCGGCAAATGTGTTTATTTCAACCGTGCGGTGGTGCCAGATACTCTTTAATCGGTAATGACAAACAAAGACATAATTAATTTATTTCATTAACAAGATGAATTGTTGAATTCACTTTGGGAGTGACGGCTGAATGTATTTTTAGTCAAATGCCCATATATAAGATTAGTATTGATGTGGATCAACTTAGTTTCTTGTATATCTTCAATATGAAAAATAACTTTATTGATGGATTTATTTCATTTTGAAAATAATAAATAAGTTTTTATAATAAACCTTTTAAAATCAAAATGTAGATTTGAATTTTCAATGTTTTTATAACTAAAGATGCTCAGTGAAAGTTTGAAACAGAAAATAGTGGTTTTCATCTCGCCACTTTCTCGATAAGAGTTATAGCGTTTTGGCACCAAGCTCTTCATATGCACATTTCAGCAGAACTGTAAGCTAAATTATCCTAGATTAAATTTTAATACTTACATTTCCTTCATTCTCTCCAGCAATGCTCAGATTTACATTTACATTTATTCATTTGGCAGACGCTTTTATCCAAAGAAACTTACAAGTGAAGAACACAACAAGCGAGTCGTCATGATGAGGCAAGTAGACACAAGAAGTGCTCACAATACAAGTTTAAGGCAGTGCTCAGAGTATGAAAAGCTACAAAAGAGAAGGAAAGGATTAGAGGAGGTGAAAGGATAGGAATAAGAAGTTTTTTTTTTTTTTTTAGGATGAGGTTAAGTGCTCACGAAAGAGATGAGTTTTCAGCTGTCTTTTGAATATTGCCAGGGATTCTGCATTCCGGATGGAGGCAGGAAGATCGTTCCAATTGTTGCAATGTGGTCTTTGAAGGACAGTTGGTCATCAAGGATTACTCCAAGATTTCTGGCCGAATTTGATGGGGTAATTGTGGATGTACTTAGCTGGATGCTGAAATCATGATTTAGAGTCGGATTGGCAGGGAAGACGAGAAGCTCGGTTTTAGCCAGGTTGAGCTGAGATGATGTTCCTTCATCCATGCTGAGATGTCCGCCAGACAGCTTGAGATTCGTGCAGCTACTGTGGGATCATCTGGTTGGAATGAAAGGAAGAGTTGTGTATCATCAGCATAGCAATGGTAGGAGAAACCATGTGCCTGTATGATGGGACCCAGTGATGTAGTGTAAATGGAGAAGAGGAGGTGTCCAAGAACTGAACCCTGAGGAATCCCTGTGGTCAGTTGATGAGCTTTGGATACCTCCCCTCTCCAGGCAACCCTGAAAGACTTTCCAGTGAGATAGGATTCAAACCAGGGAAGTGGAGTACCTGTGATGCCCAGTGATGAGAGGGTGGACAGGAGGATCTGATGATTCACAGTCAAAGGCAGCAGAGAGATTGAACAGAATGAGGACTTAATGTGGGTTTTTTAAGCAGTGGGGTTACCCGAGCCTGCTTGAATGTGTTAGGGAAAGTGCCAGTGTGGAGATATGTGTTGATGATGTGTGTAAGTGCTGATAAAAGTGTAGGAGCGATGGCTTGTAGAAGGTGTGAGGGGATGGGATCTAGAGGGCAGGTGGTGGGATGGCTGGAGAGGAGAAGTTTGGATACTTCTGTCTCAGTGAGGGGGGAGAATGAAGAGAGGAAGTGTGTGGCTGTGTGTGTGGTTGGTCTGAGTTCCTGTGTGTGTGGAGCGGAGAACTGACTGCTGATGCTATATTTTTTGTGAGTGAAAAAATTAGTACAATTATCAGCAGTTAGGGATGTGGTGGGTGGTGGGTGGTGGTGGTGGAGGGGGACAGAGGAGAGAGTTGAATGTTCTGAAGAGTGTGCGCATGTTTAAAGCGATGTTGATTTTGTTGTGGAAATAGGAAGATTTAGCAGCATGAATTTCGGCAGAAAAGGATGAAAGCAGAGATTGAAAGCTACTTAGGTCAGATTGGTCTTTTGATTTGTGCCATTTAGGCTAGAAGAGAGTGGAAGTCTGAAGCATAAGGCTTCTCTAGATGAATGTTGAAATCACCAAAAACTATAAGTGGGCTACCATCCTCAGGAAATGAGGACAGCAGCATGTCCAGTTCCTCTGCAAAGTTACCCAGTTGGCCTGGGGGGCGATACATTACTACGATATGAATTTTGACAGGAATTGAGATTGTAATAGCATGAAACTCAAATGGATTGTTGTTGCAAAGAGAGGAATGAGTTGAATATTTCCAACTGTCAGAAATGATAAGACCTGTACTCCCATACTGGCGAGGGGTATGAGAGAAAGTGAAGTTGTTGGAGAGAGCAGCAGGGGTTGCTGAGTCTTCTGGACGAATCCAGGTCTCAGTCAAGCCCAAGATATTAAGAGAAGAATTAGTAGCAAAGGCTGGAATGAAGAAAGCTTTGTTAACTGCTGACTGACAATTCCATAGACCCACAGAGACAGAGAGAGGAGTATTAGAAGAGGAGTAAATAGGACGCAGGTTAGAAACATTGCGTAGGTTAGTGGAGCGTTGCCGAGAGATAACAGGAATGTGTTGAAAGCACATGCTGAGGATAAGGAAAAGTGTGAAGGAAAAGAAGAAACTTAAGTGCCTACCGGTGTCGTTGCTCGGTGGAGTTGCGCAGATAGAGTCGCAGGTCTTTACCCGAGTCGGTCTTCACATGAGGAGGCTGAACGCCTCCGCTGACGCTTCCGCGACAGCGTGTAAACGCAATAATATACTGCTTATTAACACGTGATTGAGAACAGCTAAGCTGGCCTTGAAAATTAGCACTGCAAAGCCTAAAGCCCGTGAATGGGTGAGATCGAAACTACTGCTAGAACAACACAGTGTTTAAGTGTGAAAAACGAGCAATAACACCAATAAACTCTGCAAAATGTGGCTGTTATTTCAACAAGTACAATTAAAATACACTTAGAGTCAATGTAGAAATTAGGACAGACACAGATACAAATTAATCCTTTCTAGAAGCAAATAATAAACGAAGCAACTGACCAGAACAGATATTAAGCAAAACCCTTACGCGCTCCTGCCGTCACCACTGTCAACTCACTACTCCTGCTCACTTCTAAATTACCTGAGTTTAAGAATGTTTTTCTTCTCCAAGCCCGCCTTGAAAATTAGCACTGCAAAGCCTAAAGCCCGTGAATGGGTGAGATCAAAACTACTGCTAGAACAACACAGCGTTTAAGTGTGAAAAACGAGCAATAACACCAATAAACTCTGCAAAACGTGGCTGTTATTTCAACAAGTACAATTAAAATACACTTACAGTCAATGTAGAAATTAGGACAGACACAGATACGAATTAATCCTACCTAGCAGCAAATAATAAACAAAGCAACTGACCAGAACAGATATTAAGCAAAACACTTACATGCTCCTGCCGTCACCACTGTCAACTCACTACTCCTGCTCACTTCTAAATTACCTGAGTTTAAGAATGTTTTTCTTCGCCAAGCCCGCCTTGAAAATTAGCACTGCATAGCCTAAAGCCCGTGAATGGGTGAGATCGAAACTACTGCTAGAACAACACAGCGTTTAAGTGTGAAAAACGAGCAATAACACCAATAAACTCTGCAAAACGTGGCTGTATTTCAACAAGTACAATTAAAATACACTTACAGTCAATGTAGAAATTAGGACAGACACAGATACGAATTAATCCTACCTAGCAGCAAATAATAAACAAAGCAACTGACCAGAACAGATATTAAGCAAAACACTTACACGCTCCTGCCGTCACCACTGTCAACTCGCTACTCCTGCTCACTTCTAAATTACCTGAGTTTAAGAATGTTTTTCTTCGCCAAGCCCGCCTTGAAAATTAGCACTGCATAGCCTAAAGCCCGTGAATGGGTGAGATCGAAACTACTGCTAGAACAACACAGCGTTTAAGTGCGAAAAACAAGCAATAACACCAATAAACTCTGCAAAACATGGCTGTTATTTCAACAACTACAATTAAAATACACTTACAGTCAATGTAGAAATTAGGACAGACACAGATACGAATTAATCCGTCCTAGCAGCAAATAATAAATGAAGCAACTGACCAGAACAGATATTAAGCAAAACACTTACGCGTTCCTGCTGTCACCACTGTCAACTCGCTACTCCTGAGAGGGAATTTAGAGAGGGAAACACTGCAATCAAGGATTAAGCTAAATTTAACTTGTCTGCAGTGGAGGGGTAACTGTGTGAGACAAAAACACATACAATAAATTACTAAAAAATAGTAATTTATTGTATGTACAGGCCAGTACTGCATCATCACAGAAGTTATTCAATTGCATATCAAACTGTGCAAATGGAACCGAAAGTACAAGTGCCTTGCAATTACAGGGAATATATAAACATTGTAAGGACAAATAAAAATGTATTTAAAATCAATGAAATCACAAGCGTCACGCATGCTTCAGTATGTGTAAGGTTAAGTAGTAGACAAAAATGCAGCGTTCTTTTATACAAACTTCAGATTTCAATAGCAGTCATTTTTAGCTTTAATATTCACTGAAATGGAACTGAAATAAATACTTTAAATGTTGCGATCCAGACTTATGATAGCAACCTGAATCGTAACAAAGCACTGTTCGCGAGAGGAGAACTGCCCCCCCGACTATGCCTGGTTTTCCCAAGGTTTTTTTTCTCTCCATTTTAACACCTATTTGCCACCTGTTTGCCACCTGATGCCACCTGTTGGAGTTTGGGTTCATTGCTGCTGTCGCCTTTGGCTTGCTTAGTTGGGGACACTTGACATTTGACTTGACATTTGATATTCAATAATATTCTTGACATTTATTCAACAGTGCTTTTGATCTGCCTGCATTGACACTATTCTTTAAGAGCTGCTGTGCAACCAAAATTATATACCAGAAGCGTTCTTTTATACAAACTTCAGATTTCAATAGCAGTCATTTTTAGCTTTAATATTCACAGACACTAGTCCGTATCCATATCCGATTCATTGTACAGCCCTACTTTTGATTTATTCATCCAAAAATTGCTTGTTGAGTTTGTTCCCAAGAAATGTTGAAATTAACATTAAAAAACATTAATAAATGCTACAGAAATTTTATTTTCAAATCCGTCAAAGGATTATTAGGCTGCATAAATTAGGTCAGCCGGAACCAGGAACACTTCCTATAACACCAGATGTACTCATTACATCAGAAGAAGAATGGCATCTAAGCTAATATTAGTCTTTCTGTTTATCCCGAGGTTTACCGTAGTCAACCGGATCCAGGCCGTATCCAGATGAGACCGAGGACCGGTGCCCTGACACTACCACAACACAGACCTGAAGTATCAGCAGAGATCGAGTCAACTAGATCATCCATTGTGAAGGCCTCATTGACACGACAGCCAGTAGCACAGTTCCTCAACAAACCATCCATACTGATGTGATGAATACGATCCTCAACTGGATGGAACTGAAATAAATACTTTAAATGTTGCGATCCAGACTTATGATAGCAACCTGAATCGTAACAAAGCACTGTTCGCGAGAGGAGAACTGGCCCCCCGACTATGCCTGGTTTTCCCAAGTTTTTTTTTTCTCTCCATTTTAACACCTATTTGCCACCTGTTTGCCACCTGATGTCACCTGTTGGAGTTTGGGTTCATTGCTGCTGTCGCCTTTGGCTTGCTTAGTTGGGGACACTTGACATTTGACTTGACATTTGACATTCAACAGTATTCTTGACATTTATTCAACAGTGCTTCTGATCTGCCTGCATTGACAATATTCTTTAAGAGCTGCTGTGCAGCCAAATTGTGTACCAGTTATCAATGTAAAGCTGCTTTGACACAATCTGCATTGTAAAAAGCGCTATATAAATAAAGGTGACTTGACTTGACTATAGAAATGCAGTTCATTATTAGTTAATGTAGTTAGCTAATGAACTTATTGAATGAATTTATTATTTATAAAGTGACAGTGAATTGGTTGAGATTAGCAGTCTATTAAACACTGTACAGGTATAATAAACACAAAAAGGACTGAGTTGAGTATTGTGCATTGTGAATTTCCTGTTTAAAACTGATAAAGTCTTCTTTTGTTTTTTCTTTAAATATCACAAGGTATACCAAGGTATTATCGTACTGTTGACATTTGATATTCAATAGTATTCTTGACATTTATTCAACAGTGCTTTTGATCTGCCTGCGTTGACACTATTCTTTAAGAGAAAAAATTATATACCAGTTATCAATGTAAAGCTGCTTTGACACAACCTGCATTGTAAAAAGAGCTATATAAATAAAGGTGACTTGACTTGACTGTTAGATTTTGATATCGTTATATTCCTAATAAGTAGGCATTTGTTATAATACGCATTGTACATTAGAAATGTGTCATGTCTTGTGTCATGTCTTGGTATTGTTTCATGTTCACGGTTCATGGTTTATGTTCATAGTTATGCTTTGTTTCTTTGCCATATTTGTTTTCCTTGTTTTTGCCATGTTTTGTATCATGTGATTCCATTGCCCTCATGTGTTCATGTCATGTGCTTCCCCTGTCTCATGTGTCATGCTCTGATTGGTTGTTTTTGTCATGTGATTTCAGTTCTGTCTTGCCATTAGGCTTGTTCGACTTGATGCAGCACCGCAAAGACTGATCGGCGGCTGACTTGAAGCAGTACATGCCGGTAAGAAATGTTGACCGACTTGAGACAGCTCTGACATCATGTGACTGTGACGTATGGCTTCAAAGTACCGTGAGAGCGATTCGAGATCAGCCGCCTTAGGCAGACAGCGCAGTTTAGGCTTGTTTGAGATGAGCAAAATCTGCGCAGAACCGATCACCACGAGATGCATGCCGGTTAGAAATGTGTCCGAGGGTGGGCCGCCTTGCTCTGATGTCATGCCAGATCATCGGATGACTCATCGGATTCTGCAGTCGAGCGCAGTTGCTCTCCACCGACTGCGCTGACCAAAAGCACGATGGGAAACGACTTGCTGACGACACAGCTTAAAGCTTATTGGTTTAAACAACCGTGATGTATCGATCTGTTTGATTTTAAAACTCTAATATCATGTTTTTATGTGTAAAAATAATGTGAATATTCCCAAACTCTCTGACACTGCAATCTCTCAATGGGTTATGTGATTGTTGTCATTTATAAAAAAAAATATATAAAAACATGTCTATAATTAAAGTAAAAATGGTTGATACACACAGCTTTCGAATGTAAATAAATAACAAGTAGGCCCTACTTTGGGTTTATTGTCATATAAAAGCAACAGAACTTAAATTATATCCAGTTTATCAGCAACACAGCGCACGAGTGTGAATCCCGCGATATCCACCTTTGATCTTGTAGGTTCTGATCCACTTCGAGAACGGAGAACTGTCCGTCTTGCCTGCACTTTTTTCACTCCTCCCCTCACTGCAGCCGCCTACTCTCGGCTGAACTTCAGGCTAGGCTAGGCGCATCTCAAACAAGCCTATTCTCAAGAGCCGTTTTTCAATATGCGTACTTGTCTGTACTTGTGTTCTTGTGGACTTGTGAAACGTCATCAGTCGCTGTCCAAGTACTGTTCCAATTCAAAGTTCACATCTAGCCAAGTTCAGATCAAATCCCCGGATGTGTTCTTGATCCGCCCCTTTTATCGAGGATGCATCGAGAGGTGACTTGTGCAGACTTGAGAGAGCCAGGTATCCCAGAATGCATCTCGCACTAACGAGCAAACGTCATAGTAAAGAAGAAAACCCGCATAATTTTGTTATTATGTCATGATATGTAGTTTTAAGAGTTTTTCAGGCGAGAATGTGCTGGTTTAAAGCTCAAATTTGTGGTTTATTGATAAAGATAGCGCCTTTCTGAAAATTTAATCTGACGTTGTCGGAGTTGTGAGATCCAGGCGATCACCGGACGCTCAGCGCTCATGTACCCAGCCGAGAGCAGCCTTACCTCGGCTAGTCCTTCTGACGTTTGCCGCTGGCTCCGTTTTGGCTGAGGGCAACTTGACGTTTCCTAACTTTATATATGGCTATTTAACTTTTGTATCCTAGTAAAGCGCTGATTTTATACGCTTGACTGAATTGTTTGCTTTATTTCTTATTGTATATTCTTATACCTTTTATAATGGCTATTATTGAACATTAAAACTGACAATTAACAAAAAGAGACAGAGTTGTGTTTTATGTTATAGCCTATTTCATTTCATTATAGTGAAGATAATCAGAGTATGCACAAATAGTATTGTTTAATATTTTTTAAATATATATGAAAAGAGGCAGGGTTGTTTAATATTTCGTTTTGTTATAAATATAAGCATACTTTGCAGATAATCAATCACTCGTTGCCTGAGGCTAATATGTTTTTGTTTCTTTTTTAAATAAAACGAAAAGGGGCAGAGTGGTGTTTTATAACACATTTCGTTTTATTGTTGGCTAAAAGATACATGAAGAGATAACCGGAGAAGCCAGAGCGAGCTGAGTGATGTTATCAAGTACGCTGCTGTTCCATTTGCAGAATCACAGGACTTGTGTTCTCCCGTCCACGGGAATTCGTTCTCCTGAGTCGAACTTGCCAAGTCCGAACCACCAAGGACGCAAGTCCGAACTTTGTGAACTTGAATTTGAGAAGTGGCCAAGAGGAACTGCTCGAGCGCTGATGACGATACAGCTGTTTCATGATTGGCCGGATTCACCGCATGACAACAATCACGTGTGTTTCGTGTTTATTGTCACGCCTTCAGCTCCACTAATGCTCAAAAATCTGTGTTTTTATAACAGTTAAAGCTTTTTTCATGTAGTCACGATGTTGTATTGTGTCATGTTTATCAAAATAAAACGGATAAAAAACGTAGACCCCGCTACATTATTTATATAACATATGCTTATGTTGAACTTTATTTTTGTAAAAACTGACGCTGTAAGCAGTACATAAAGTTTTGAATTAAAAGGTCTCTGAAACATCAGTGTATTAGTCAAATATTGCATTTATTTCACTTCAGCTGTGATAAAGTATGCAAACGCAGCGCGAGCGTCAATACGGGAAGCAGAAAGTGTCCGATTTCACGTCTCCGTTTTCAGCTCCTCCCCGCCTGCACGCGGCTAATCTCGCTGATCGGTTACATCCAGCCGCAGCCGATGTCGAACACACCTAAAGTTCCCTTTCGAAAGGGAACTCCACTCTGTGTTGAACAGAACGCATTGGGGAACCGTCACGTGACCCAGGTGTCGAAAGCACTATCCAACAACTCCAATTGCTATTGGCCGGCGACAGCCTATGACGTCATACGGCGCGACCCGGATGTATAAAAGGAGCGCCTGGAGAGACAGTCACTATCTTTTTCGTCTTTCGGTCCTGTTCTGTCCGATTGCATCTATACCAAAGACTCCGGTAGGGTTTTCTATATACCTTACAAATGTTCATGACAGTGTGTTTATCCGTCTCCCAGGGTTTGACACTTGATATACATATTTTTCTGAGCGTTTTCTGTCTGGAGAGGAGCACGCATACACAGTGCTTGAGGGCACTGCTGTGTGTCTGTCTGTTGTTTACTCTGTTCTCGTTTGGTACTCTTCCCGAGGGAAGAGCTGTCTGCATCTCTGCCTGGTGGTTCTGGCCCCTGTTTGTGCTAAGACTTAACGGTGGCTGCAATCATAGGGCTTGCAGATGAGCTCGTTGGGAAGTTTGAGAAAGTTTTATTCTCTCAACTTCCCTGGGGCTGGCGAGAGCACCCAGATGACGATGACGTTCGTGTTTGACGTCATCGCGTCCGGCGGCGAGCGCTCCTCTGGCGGGTGTATGCGAGCTGCTGTGTGTTTGGGACTGCGGCTGCCGGGAAGGCGCGTTGAGAAAGGGGACTGCGGCTGCCGGGAAGGCGCGTTGAGAAAGGGGCCGCGCGCGGACGGTTCGGCGAGCGGTTCCTTTCTGTCCATTAATACAGCAGCTTCCATACTTTCCATTCCGTTCCGGTCTCCGCTTTTGAGATCGGCCGCGCGCGGACGGTTCGGCGAGCGGTTCCTTTCTGTCCATTAATACGGCAGCTTCCATACTTTCCATTCCGTTCTGGTCTCCGCTTTTGAGATCGGTGAGGAATGGAAAAACCCCTAGCCATTCAGATTTGTATCTGAACCCAGACAGACGGGAGGGGGAGGAAGAGCGAGTGAGACGGGTGATCGATTGTAAACACTGTTGCGTTTGTGATCAATCTCCCAGCTATATAGGGCGCTTTATAGCTACCCTCTCCTCTTCTTCTTCCACCTCCTGTGTGTATATGTATATGTATATATAAGCATATGTCATGCTCAGATGCTTCTTATGGTCAGACTGATGGCTGGGCCCATAGTCATTGTTTCTATCAGCCCGCTGTTTCTGTTTGATAGTAAGAGGATCTTTAAGCTTAAAGAACCTTAGATTCCATCCTTTTATGTAAAAAGAAGCATTAGGAGTTTTTGGTTTTTGAGCTGCAGGAGGGTCTATATTTTATTCATGTGAAATAAGACCTTATTTCCTGTATAGTTTTCTGAGCATGTAGTCAGGAAAATTAGGGGGTTTTTGGCAAACTGAAGTTGATAGCACTTGTCACTTCAGCTAATATGTAGATGTTTAGGTCGGCCTTAATCGGCCGCCTGACATTGTTTGCTTGTGAGCTTCATTTTCTTTCTCTTATCCATGAGATTTGGAGGTGAATAACCTTATATTTACTATCCCTGATTAGGTTGTATAGTTCCTAGTTCTGGCCTCCTCCCGAGGGAGTTGTTAGGCCGTATGCCATTATCCCCTTGCTTATGTAAGCACAATTGTGAGATTAACAGCTAGGTCGTAGACTGTTTTGACTCCCTGATGCTGTCTCTCAGGTGGTAGGCCCTTATCTTTGCGTAGATAAGTTATGCAGGTTTTTGCTAGGCCCCACTTCCTAGAACTTTCATGCTAAGGGAAATTAATTCCTCTGAGCCACTTGATATCAGTATTTATCAAGTTTGATTGGACGATGCTAGTTTTTAGCCTTTCATCTTCTAGGCTTAGAACAGATTTGAGGATCTGTATGGGAGTGTTTTTCCTTTTTAAATAGCATGTATTTCAAAGTTTTATGTTACTTTGAGTTCTAGATTTTTGCCCTACATATATATATATATATGTGAGCTTACGTATGCTGCCACAGGTTAGTATCTGTTCTCTTAATAGTAGGCCCCTTTCTGCTGTAAAGCGGCCTCTATTTGAGAGGATGGTGACTACATAGTGCATCACCTGTTGGATTGCATACTCAGGGTAGTTAGAACCACTTTTTGAGGAAAGTTGTTATTTATTTTAGCTCCCTGGTGATCTTGTTAGCGGTTATATTGCATATAACTCGGATTGTAGGCTTTATGATATTTAGCCTCCTTCTAGTTAGCAGTTGTTTTCTTCAATGCTGATTAACTGATCATGGTTTGCTCACATATGTACACTACCACAGGCCCTGCCATGTGTTTGTTTGAGTTAGTAGGCCTTATAGCCTCCCTTAGACCAGGTTGGCTTTGTTTGGTTCCCTTTAGTCACATGTTTAGGGTACACTGCCTGTTGGAATGTTTAGTTTTATTATTACACTGCTTCAGGCCCTGCAGCATGTTTGTTTGAGGTAGTAGGCTTAATTAGCCTCCCTTAGACCATGTTGCTTGTATTGGTTCCCCTTAGTCACAAGAACTTAGGGTACTTTGCCTGTTTGGAAAGTGTAGCCTAGCACAGGTAGCAGTTGGCTTCCCATAGTTAGTGGGTTAGAGCTGGTTCCCTGTAAGCTTGGTTCCCTGGGAATTCACGAGCTGAAGCCACGTGTCACTGGATCGGCAGGCCACTTCAGGCCTCCTTTTTAGTTTGCACGTTGGCACAGATTGTGTTTTTCTGTGCGGCTCTGGATGAGATGTCAGTAGTGAAACCTTACTGAGGTTTGGTTTAACCTATTGTTGCCTCTGAGTCGATGATTCGGCCACGAGACTTACGCCGTGTGTCCTGAAGGATGCTAAGCCTGCGGGCCGCCTTTTTTCGATACACTAGTGTTTGTTTAGGTGTATTTCTCTCTGAGAACTATTTCTGTACACTTTCGTTGGCCAGGGGCCCAAGTGGTAGATTCAACCCCCTCTTTTGCGGGCTGTTTACCAGGCTTGGGACCTAAACACTGCCATGAGCTGATGCCACGTGTCTGTTGAGGTTATAGGCCTTCCAGGCCTTCCTTAATACGTGTTGGCGTACGCTGTACTCCTCTTGCTTAAAGAGTAAAAGGTGCTTTTACTGAGTACACTGCTCGTCGGATTGTGTTGGGTGGATTATCATAAGAGCACTGTGCAGCTTTCTATTGCTGCCATGGAAGTGTCTGTCTGCCGCCGGCTTAGACAGATGTTCAGAATGGCTTTACCAGAAACAGGCCTCTTTCTGAAGTTTACTTCTGTCTTATGTATATAGAACTGTTGTCATGTTGTAGCTCCTCTCGGGCCTCCATGAGTATGTGCTCTTGGCATAGTCTACCTGTTAGGTGAGCTCTGCGCTTCCCCTTGGGGTTTGTAATAGTGCTTAGCTCCCTAAGCTGATTATGATGGTTCGGCCTTGATCAGGCCCCGTCTTAAGGGTCAGCCCCAGGCTGGTTTGTGCTCCCCTTTTCAGGGTTTTCAGCGCACAGCCTCCTCAGTGCGTTAATTAAGCACTGGGTAGATCCTAGGTTGAGCGGATTATCTCCCCTCGATATGAGGGTTCATAGCACTCAGCTGAGTTCTGCTCTCCAGGATGCCCGTCTCTACGCATGGGTCTGAGCTGGTTTCTGCCTTTCTGCAGTCACTCTTACCTACTATCTTCCTGAAGAATATGTTTTAGAGGCTCTGTATTCAGACAGGGTTGGCCTGAACTGAGTCTGTTCCCTGAGAAGACCAGGTCGGCCTCCCTGGTGGCAATGAGGGTGACCTCGCTCCCCTCATGAGTGACTGGCCGAGGTTCCCTTTGGTTCCTTGGCCACATTCCCTTAAAGGAACCACTTTTCTCACAAGAAAATTGGGTTCTAGACGCCTTAGCATTTCTCTAGGCTCTATTTGTTAAAAGAGAAAGGTAGAAGCCTGTGGGAAGGTCAGCTTGGGCTGTTGGCCAAAGGGAATGCTGTCACTGACAGCCTGGTGTGACCCGAGGGGGAGTTGCTGGGCAGTTTGAGAACTGCCTTGAGGCCTTTGCCTCAGCCATATTTTTTGGCAGGCACTCCCCTCCAGCATGGCGGCGTGGGTATATCGTTCCCCAATGCGTTCTGTTCAACACAGAGTGGAGTTCCTTTTCGAAAGGGAACGTCTCAGGTTACGTATGTAACCATGGTTCCCTGAGAACAGGGAACGAGACTCTGCGTTCCTTTGCCATGCTTCAGGTTGCCTGCCTTCAGAACAGTCCCTCAAGACGATAAGATAATGACTGTCTCTCCAGGCGCTCCCTTTATACATCCGGGTCGCGCCGAATGACGTCATAGGCTGTCGCCGGCCAATAGCAATTGGAGTTGTTGGATAGTGCTTTCGACACCTGGGTCACGTGACGGTTCCCCAATGCATTCTGTTCAACGCAGAGTCTCGTTCCCTGTTCTCAGGGAACCATGGTTACATACGTAACCTGAGACGGTCCTTTGTCTTTATTGTTCACAGGTGTTCCTTGTTTGTCATTAGTCCCTTTGTATAAATAGCCCTCATATTTCATTGTTCTCTTGTCTAGCTTTGTTTTATGTAGCCCGCTGTTTTCTAGTAACATCACGTCAAGTCAACTCCTACGTAACAAAATGTATATTGTGTGTATTACATTAAGTATTTTAACAGCGTTGTTCAATAAAAATGTATGACTGCTTGCTTTTGATTCTTTATTATTATTGCCTCATTGCTAATATATATATATTTATATATAATGTGTGTGTTTTATGTATTTTATGTTATGTTAAAGTCTGTTGTTATCTTACATCTATTTTTAAATGAATAGTTGTCAGAATAATGGACAGTCTCAAATACCAAAATAATCATTAGTGACAGCCCCTCACATGTCAAATACAGTAACGGTAATAAATGGATTCTTAACTTACAATCCATGTTTTGCAACAAGATCACCGACGCTGATATGATGATCTTTCTTCTTGAGAATAAAATGCCTGTGCGCTGATATTCAGCCATTATATCCCTTCTTGGTCAGGAAGGACTGTAATGGTAGAAAGTCTTCAGTTATAAAAACAGATAAAAAAAAAAAGATGAAAGTTAAAAATGTTTGATTTAATGAGAGGATGATTTAGTTAGAGTGTTACTGCAGTGCTAACCTTAATGTTTTCAATGGGGAGGCTGAATAGGGATGACTTGCAGGGTGATTACAGAGGCAACATGAATAGAAATTTGCCAGTCTTGCACAGAGGTAATGTCACAGTTAGTGTAGTCATTGAAGTCTTTGTTATATTACAGAAAACATTCTAACTGAACAGGATGAGAAAATTATGAGTAACAGTTTTCCAAAATTTGTGAAGCATCACTGATGTGGAAAATCTTTTTGGACATTTCTTTATTGTTTTTAAAGATGCAAACAAGTACAGCTTTGGTCCGTTGCAGTGACCAAAGACGCAGTAGGATCGCTGCCCCAGGATCATCTTCAGATGTGTTTTTTTTTTTTTTTTTGTATAACACATAAACAAAATTGCAAATTTTCATATCAACTTCAAATTTGGAACACAACTTATTGAGTCATATGACTTTACTTTTATAGCAATTTTGGATTAAAAACTATTTTGTAAAATATTTATTTTATATAAAATATAATATAAACGTACAGTACATTTTCTTTACAGTAAATTTAAACTGCCACAATAGCTGATTGTCTTCTTTAAAAAGAGACCAACCTTATTTCTGTATTCATAAGTGTTCATGAATTATAACAATTTAAGTTTGGATAATGCACTTTTACGTCTAGGTTCAAAAATGGGGGTTGACAGTTAAGGGGTTAACCTTCAATATTATTATAGTAGTAGTACCAACTGACTTACATGTGTAGTTTACAGCATTAGTTGAGAGATTTTTTTCCTCTAAAAAATTTGTACCGTAACTGAAATACTACTTCCAAAATAATCGTTATCGAATCGAAATCATAATCGAATCGAAAGCATGTGAATAGTAATCAAATAGAATTGTGAAAATTCTGTCAATGCCCAACCCTAACTAATACTACTAACCGAAAGAGCTCGGAGAAGATAAAGAATGCCACGGATGAGAGCGTGGGCAAGACAAAGCAACAGATGCACAAATAGGTGAGCTGCGAGCGCACAAACATGGTTTGTGCAACAATAAAAACTGACTCGCTCATGACTAATGTACGGCTCCTGTATGGCACTGTAATCGTGTTTACCTTCATTACAATCGTCATCGTCCATCAAAACTTTATTAGCGTTTTTCTTTATCCAACTGAGAGATGTAGTTTGCATAGCTAAACTACCGCAACTGATGCAGTTGGGTGTTTTGAGCTGCAATTCAGTCTGTATTTCACAGCGCGATGAGAAACAGCATGGGCTGCTCTAAAACAATCACAGAATACGCAAAGAGGTGGTGTTTGTTAATATTTAACTGAACATTAATAATACAATAAATGAATTATATTAATTAATTTTAAGTTATCTCAGAAATTAAAAAAAAAAAAATCTCCAAGCCCCACTGGAGGCACCCATCGCCCTTCACTGGATGTATAATGAGCAGCAATAAACTACATTTTAGAATTTTATGCCATGATGCTTCTGTGGTTATTTTGGTGAAAGTAACTCAAAAGTAGTGTAATGCATTACAATTCAGAAACAGTAATATTGTAATGTAACTAATTACTTTTAAATGACAGAAACTACTAATATATAATGTATTACATTTTGGAAGTAACTTGACCAACTTTGTTCTTTAGAAAGAAGAAAGTCATTCACCTATGGCTTGAGGGTGAGTAAATCATTAAGTAATTTTCATTTTTGGGTGTAAGGCTGCAGCTACACATTTATACACCAGCATTCATATTCTTAGCTGAATAAATTTTTTGATGGATCACATTTTTGTTCTGTGTGGCCTGGTCACATTATCAGGCCATATTAGCAAGGTCTCCATGTTGGGTCAGGCATACATGGTACTTTTCTGACAGTCGAAAACATGACAAACACTTTGTAAAGATCCATTTTGAGGGTTATATTAGCTGTGTGAACTTTGTTTATACAATGTAATATAGAGTCGAGAGCTTGGGGGTGGGGAGCGCGACAATTTAAAGGGGAAGCAGCCTGAATCGGCGCATTTATAATGATGCCCCAAAATAGGCAGTTAAAAAAATGTATAAAAAAAAAATCTATGGGGTATTTTGAGTTGAAACTTCATAGACGCATTCAGGGGACACCTTAGACTTACATTACATCTTGTGAAAACACGTTCTAGGGCACCTTTAATACCCAGTCCTTAACAAAATTTGGGCTGGCAACTGTTCAGTTATCTGAGGTATTACAAAAGTTGACAGATTGTGTAAAGAATATCAATGTACACATATTGTGTTGGATGTTGTGAACAAATTCACAGTTTGTGTCAATTTTGAAAGAACACAATTATGTGTAAAACAGCTGAATTTTTTCAACACATTTGTATTCAGTATTGACACAAAACATGTACAGTTGCAATCAGAAATATTCAACCCCCAAAGAGTTTTAAGGATTTATGAATAAAAATCTTTTCAAAGTGCAGGATTCTGCTTTGGATGACTTCTTTATGAGTTAAGTGATGCATAAAATCAACACAGAAAATGTATGATGTAGTATTTGTGTGTAACAGTATACAAAACAGTTTTGTTAAGATAGCCATGTCACAATTATTCAACCCCTATATAATATTGTTATTTTTAAAGCTTTCTGACAGTTTTTATGGCCTGAAGTGGAGCTGAAACATCATTAAGCCTTTGGGAACTCTATAACGATCCTTCATTTGCTTCAGCTGTGATGCATATATAAACCCCAACCATGAAGGTGTTCAAGGTGAGTTGCAATCATGGGAAAGACAAAGGAGCTTCCACAAAATCTGAGAGAAGAGATTATTTCATCACATCTGAAGGGCCTTGGGTATAAGAAGATTTCCAAAATATTTAACATTCCAAGAGACACCATTGGGAGCATTATAAGGAAGTTAAAAACTTATGGAACAGCTGCAAACCTTCCTGGCTGTGGAAGAAAGCCCACAATTTCATCAAGGGCCCTTAGCAACTTAGTCAGGACAGCTAAGAAAACCCCCGTGTGACTGCAAGAAAGCTACAGGATGACCTGATGAGAGCTGGTACAAATGCTTCAGTGGCAACTATAAAGGCCTGTACACACCGGGACGAATATCGCACGTGTTTATCGCCAGCGTTTTTCGAGACGTTTTTTGTGTTCATACCCAAGCGATTTTCACTGGCGATGCGCAGAATGAAAGTGCAAATTCACTCCCTGCCAGTATGTGGCGCATGTGCTTAACGGTAGTGCAAATATACATATTTATGATATTAATAAAAAGTTAAAGAAGACAAAAATGCAGATCTAAAATGGCACGGCAGATATAAAATATATATATGACATATGAGAGATGGTAGTCAGAAACGGTCGTGCAAATAAGTCACAATGACAGTAGTGCAAGTGAACGATAAACATATTTATAAAATAGACATTCTCAACTATATTTCTTGAATGTAAAAGAAAAAAACAAACAGTAAAAATACAGAAATAATACACATCTAATGGTGTGGCCAAGAACTGGCAGAGCACCCACAGCGTGCGTCTCAATCTTTTTACAGTCTATGGTCTCAATCAGCTCCCTAGTTCACTAGCCAGGGCACTGATCAGGGAGTCGCCCACATTCATTTACACGGTATACTAATAAACGACCTAGGAAGCTAGGCAGATGATTGAGATGCAGGGATAGTTTGTAGGGGTCTTCCCATATACTGTAAGGGTCTTCCTCGTCTACTTCATAGACATCATATATGATGTCCATGGTCTACTTACTTTCTCTTCTTCGTCTTGTGTGCTCGGCAAGACCGTTTTGTGCTTGAGCGCCACCAAGTTGTGTTTTACTGTAACTTCAGCAGCTCCAGGCACGTGAACAAAAGCGCCACTCTCATTGGTCTGCCAGTTTTTAACGTGGCGCGTCAAACCAAAAAAAGGAACCCGAGGCGTTTTTAAAAAATGACGCTTTTACGCCTCGCGTTTTTCACGTCGGTGTGCACACTCACATTGGCACCCATTGTTTAGTAACGAGGCGTTAAACGTCGGCGATAATCACGATATTCGTCCCGGTGTGTACAGGCCTTAAGACGTGCACTGAATAATCAAGGACTTCATGGCCGGACCCCAAGACGCACTCCACTCTTGACCTCAAGGAACATCAGGAGTCGACTAGAATACGCCAGGAGGAATTTGGATAAAACTACAGAGTTCTGGGAGACAGTTCTATGGACTTATTAAACCAAACTGGAACTTTTTGGTCATATGGACCAGCGGTATATCTGGCGTGCAAAAGGTCAGGCTTATGACCAAAAGAATACCATCCCCACGGTCAAGCACGGAGGTGGGTCATTGATGATGTGGGGCTGTTTTTCTGCGGCAGGAACTGGCAATCTTGATCGTGTACCTGGCATCGTGGATTCCCAGAAATACCAGGTCATTTTAAAGAAGAACGTGATGCCTTCTGTTGACAAATTAAACCTTGGTGATCATTGGATCTTCCAGCAAGACAATGATCCCAAGCACACCTCCAAATCAACTAATGCTTGGTTGGGGAAAAGATGTTGGAGCGTCCTGGAGTGGCCTTCTCAGTCACCAGATTTAAATCCAATTGAAAATCTTTGGTGGGATTTGAAGAAGGCAGTTGCAGCACTGAAGCCATCAAACATCACTGAGTTACAGACTTTTGCATGTGAAGAATGGGCAAAGATTCCAATCGAGAGGTGTAAGACGCTTGTATCGAAACCGTTTGTTAGAATTTATAAAAAATAAAGGACACTCCACAAGGTACTGAAGCTGGGGGTTGAATAATACTGCAAATGCTCATGTGTTACAAGAGTTACAATTTTCATTTAAACTTCACAGTTAAGTCAACTTCTGTTGTCAAACTAACTCGTATATATCAAATATTTTTTGTTATTTCACAAGGTTTTTTTTTTTCATTGATTTTCATTATCTTTCATCAACATCACTATAATGTCTTTTGAGGTGAGGGGGTTGAATATTTCTGATTGCAACTGTACAATAGAGCACTACACATAATTTGTGTAATTTTTCAACACATTCCTTCTAAGATTGTTGTTGTTAGCTGTTTTGTATCCATTCTGTTTCCATCTGGCTAGATGGCATGTAAAACTTAGATGAGCATAGTTTGAGTCACTATATATCAGGAGTTCTTTGATGTTGTTGGAGGCGGCCAGTTGTAGGGTGATGAGGATGGCTGCAATTTCAGCATATTGCGATGAGTGAGGGCCTAACTTGAACTGTTGTGGTGGGCAAGGGTCATTGTTGAACCAGACCACACCAGCTTCCGCTTTTAGGTTGCCCTGTTGATTGTAGAAGCAGCCATCGACATATGGATCTTTGGCTTCTGCTTCTGTATTCAGTGTATCCGTTGAACAGCTAGCCAGTTTCCCAGCGATGATTTGTGGTTTTGGCCATATCTTGTCTCGACGTCTCGTCCTTGGAACGTCATTAACCAGGTAGCTATGTAGGCGTTGGTTACCACACCATCCCTGATTCGTTGGCCGTTGAGGAAGGTCACTGGTTGACACATTTCAGTGATAACCTTCTGAGCTCCAATGTAGTTGGAGAAACACTGAATGGCCCATACAGTGCAGAGCAAAGCTTTTTCGCAGTCTGAGTATTTGCTTTCTGGGGGGAATTGACTGAAGATGTCAATTTGTGTGACAGGGGAGCCCATATGATGTCATTCACGGTGTCAACACAGGCGTTGAGACAGACCACAATGTCTGCTCCTATGTAGATGTCATGAGGCAGGTTGGGGACAGCGAGGAAGTAGTGACTCAGGAGTCTGTTGTTCCATCGTATATCTACAGCGCAGATGATCTTGGAGGTAGCCATGGTTGTTGACCATGGATTGAGAGGGAAGCAGCTATGCTTCAAGACGTGTGGTAGGATCTGATTTTTCTGCTTCAATGTTTTGAACAGCTCTAGGCTGATAGCTGAGTTTTCAGCCCACAGGGCTAATGCTGCATCAGGCACTGATATGTCTTGGACATGTATGGCAGTCATGATTCGAAGGGAACCCAAGTCTGAGTCAGACGCTTGCAATGAGCAGAGGAATGGGTCTTGGTTCTTGTTGCTTGGTGAAGTCTTTTGTTCTGGTATGGATTCATTTTGAGCTTGGTCAGTTTGACAGGTTGACAGAGCCAGACTCACACATCTCAACCATAATATCGTTGTAACCACACTTTAGGTTTACATTTCACAAATTGCATAATAGCAAATAAAACAATGTCTCTGGGATAGCAGATAAGGGATCTCTCTTGAGTTGTGTCTGTCTGCTGCTTTATCTCTGTGGCACGTTGTGTAGCAGGTAAGCCACGCTGCCGCTAATTGGAATCAGCTGCAGATGATTTGGTGTGATGCTTAGCAGAGAGAGAGAGAGAAAGATTGAGAGAGAAAAGGCTTGTTTGAGATGCGCCTAGCCTCACCTGAAGTTCAGCCGAGAGTAGGCGGCTGCAGTGAGGGGGAGTGAAAAAAGTGCAAGCAAGATGGACAATTCTCCATTCTCGTAGTGCATCAGACACCTGCGAGATCAAAGGTGGATATCGCGGGATTCACACTCATGCGCTGTGTTGCTGATAAACTGGATGTAATTTACGTTCTGTTGCTTTTATATGAAAATAAACATAATGAACAATACACCCAAAGTACTTGTTATTTTCTCCATTCGAAAGATGTGTGTATCAATCATTTTTATTTTAATTACAAACATGTTTTTATATATTTTTATAAATATGATAACAATCACATAACCCATAGAGAGATCACACTGTCAGAGACTTTTGGAATATTCACACATAATTTATACGCATAAAATCATGTTATTAGTGTTTTAAAATCAAACATTTTAAAAGAGATCAATACATCACGGTTGTTTAAACCAATAAGCTCTAAGCTGTGTCGTCAGCAAGTCGTTTCCCATCGTGCTTTTGGTCAGCGCAGTCGGTGGAGAGGAATAGGCCTTTTTCACAAGAATTGGAAATCACGTGACGCAGGGTAAAGTTAGTTCCGCTATGCGTCTACGGCTATTAGATTGATATGCTCTTCTCTCAAATATTGCTTCTTACCTTTTCTGTTTTATCTGTTTTCCAAGTTGCTCTTGTATAATCTACAAAGAAATTATTTTCTACTTGTTTGTTATACGGCCACTCAGACCGTTGCTCGAATTTTCCGGCAGGTGGATTTATATTACCAGCTGTCATACAGTAAAGGCTACGCAGCTACTCATTCAGCAATTTCCCCGATTGTATCACGCACGACAAACATTATTGATATAATTTATTAATAAAAAAATGAACTCCCAATATATTCGTTAATGGGGGATAAAAAGTCGTGAGATACATAATATTGTCGTGAGTTTAATACGTTTAAAAAATATATAGCCTAGCATGTTAATCTCATATGGCATTACATCCCACATTCAAGCATATGTTATAACTAATCCTGATCGATTAAAATTATTAAACATAATTAATTTCCAACACCACACTGTACACAACTATCAGTCTTTGAATTTATGTTGCAACAGCACAATAATACTGTGTATAATACATACTTTAAGATGATGACGACAGGAAAATATGAGTGAGAGACTTAAGTGTTTATATCCAGAAATACCCAGGGTGCGAGCTAGCGGTCCTGTTTCATGAATCAGAGGATCAGACTTGCGGGACAAGGGAGCTGCCAGCTGATCATTTCCCCAGCACGTCGCTAAAAACACTCTATACATCCCAATGTGCATACTATCCACCCTAAATAGTACTGAATATTACACATAGACTACTATTTAGAATGGATAGTATGCACGTTGAGAAGCAGGCACCGTCTTTAAAGCACATGGAGCGCGATAATGCACAGCCGTGCCAGACAGACACGAAGAATATAACCAGTTTAACCGCCATCACTTCGAATTATTTATTAAATTTAGCTCTTAGTGAGAGCTCTGTAGTCTCACCAATAATTCACCAAGCTCGGGAATCAAACGACTTTGATTCCCGAGCTGGTTCTGATCGAGGCTATCTATCACTGTAACCGGAAAAACTTTTACACTGCGTGGATCATTCCGGAAGCCAAAAACCCGGAAGTGTGAAATTGGCCTATTGCGCTCGACTGCAGAATCCGACACGTCTGCCTCGCCCTCGCGAGAGGTTTTTGACACACGTCAGCATGACATCAGAGCAAGGCGGACCACCCTCAGACACATTACTAACTGGCATGCATCTCGCGGTGATCACCGTTGATCGGTTCTGCGCAGAATTTGCTCATCTCAAACAAGCCTAAAGAAAGGGAGGAGAGAACAACACGAAAACATCCAAAACATACACAATTAATGAAACATACACAGTGTAATGAAACGTAACAGCAGTGTTTTCAACCAAATAATTTTTATTTTAGGTTTCATACATTTAAATACACATGAGTACTAACAAAACAATACATTTAGAGTTTGTAAAATACACACTGATGTCTATAGAAGTGGAAATAACAACCCTTTACATAGTAATTAGATGACATATTATATTCATGTAAAATACATTGTGAGAGTAATTTAAAGGGGTGGTTCAATGCGATTTCACTTTTTTAACTTTAGTTAGTGTGTAATGTTGCTGCTTGAGCATAAACAGTATCTGCAAAGTTACAGTGCTGAAAGTTAAATGCAAATGGAGACATTGTCAAGTTTAATGACTAAAACACAACTGGTTTTGGACTACAACGGGTTGGTGACATCATAAACCCTCAAACAAGGCCATGTGGTGCAGCACGTGGAAGCGAAAGAGTTGCGTACACCGGACGCGACCGCGACGCGTCAAAAGATAATAGAACTCATTATAATCTGTGATATTTTCTACACTGGATGCGGCGCTGAAGACAGCTTCCAGAATCTACACGAGTTCAATGCTGGATGGCTATTTCTAAATGCACAAAGGCTATTACTGAAAGATGAAGCAGTTCCCACTTCAAACTGTGTCTGTCTTCAAACTGTAAGTACGTTTTATTGTTTGTACATGTCTTTTAGACCTTCAGTTCTGTTGCTTTTTTTGGTTGCATCAAGGACATATACAAAGAGCAACTCATTTTTGCTTCGCTAGCCAGTTAGCTATATTCTACAAACACCAAGAAACTTCATATGTTCATAGACAAACAGCTGTTCATTCTATAAATTAAAAGCTACCTTTACAAAAATGCGACTACTCAGTCATGTATTCGGCTACAGTAAAGAGATAAATTCTACAAACACCACCATACTTCTATGTTCATAGACAAAAAGTTGTTCATGCTATAAATTAAACGCTGCCTTTACAAAAATGCGACTACTCAGTCATGTATTTGACTACAGTAAAGCTTTAATCAGGATAAAACTGTATATTGAAAGCTAACAAACAGCAGTGACAGCATCTAAACACTTTGACACAAATACAAAATGAAATGCCATTCATAAACATCCTTTAAAGGGATACTCCACTTTAAAATGAAAATTCTGTCATCATATACTCACCCTCATGTTGTTTCAAACCTGTATGAATTTCTTTCTTCTGCTGAACAGAAAGGAAGATATTTAGAAGAATGTCAGTAACCAGACAGTTTATGGTCCCATTGACTTTCATAGTATATATTTCTTTCCTACTATGGAAATCAATGGGACCAGAAACTGTCTGGTGTAAACCTGTATGAAGAAATTCATACAGGTTTTCAACAACATGAGGGCGAGTATATGATGACAGAATTTTCATTTTAAAGTGGAGTATCCCTTTAAAAGCCGCAATTGCGATTTACCCTCTTCATTTGTGTTTAATTCGGGCTTAATTTGATACAGCAATATAGACGCTATTATTTACATTTTGAATGAAGCAATGGATGGTAGGGGGCATGTCGTTTCCGGACGCTTCAGCGAATCACGATACACTGGGCCAGCTACCAACCTGCTAACCAATCTGAGCACATTGCATATGTCGAAAGGAGGGGCTTCATAGAAGCAGGAAGTCAAACGAGTTGTTCATAAGACAGTGGAAACAGAGGTGTAGAATAAAGGTAAAATATATGAAAAATACAGCGTTTTCAAAAAAAACAAAGCATTAAGACATGTTAAACTGTGCCCTAAGAACACAGTCAAGCCTAGAAAAAAACCCACTTAAAGTACATGTGAAATCAAAATTGACCTTATTTATTTTGTTAGCTCAAATTGCTAGTTTTGTGGTGAACAATTCATCCGTGCAAGTCAATCCACACACAAAAATTGTTTGGCTTCGTAATATTTAATTGAAATCTAAAAATGCTCCTCCCCTCTGCAACGGTGCCCCTTCTCTGATAACGTCAGTTTGACGGCTTGGGTTGAAACCGCGTAAACCACTCCTCTGAAACCGTTAGTCTGCTGTGAGTGAGAGATGGAGAGGAGAAGCGCTAAAATAAAACTCTGCCCTCTGTTCAATATTCTGTTTCACTTGGAAATACGTCACAACACTGGAGAAAAGTCGTTTGCAACTTCCGGTTCACGCGGACTTTAACCACCCCTTTAAAGGCTTACTCTATTCTTCCCTAGTTCACTGGCTCACTTACTTTCATGTATTTTGAGAGAAGTGGATGAATTCACATTAATTAAAATGGGGTCAGATGTGTGAGAGTTTATGAGTGTTTAAAAAGATGAGACAGACAACAGAAATTAATAAATAAAGTGGATTTACAATATTCACAAGGAACTTAAAACAACACAATACAACTAGAATAACTTAGGCTGTTAAAAGTGTGGAGTCCATTTGCACCATACCCTAAAGCCATAAGAATCCTAGCGTGATGTAAGTCCCAATGTGAAAGTGTCCACTGGTGTATATACAAAGTCCACAGAAGTGATAATCCAATGAAGAGTGTGATTTGTAGTGATGGCCGTCTGACACCGATGCTCCGACACAAGCTTTGAACTGGAAGCAGGATTTTTCTTGAACTACTGCTTCAAAGCTTGCTTTGGTGCGGAAAAACACACGTGACCGCTGACGTCCGAAGCAGCAACCGCTTCGGTTCTCTGAGTGAATCACGTGACTGATTCAGACCAGTCGATACTGCTTCGCATCGCGAGAGGCTTTGTGACGCGAGGCTTTGTGACGCGAGACTTTGCTGCGCGCACGCTTCAGCAGCTTTTTTTGGCGCGTAATATGACTATATAGACACCTAAACTGATGCACAAGATGTAGGTTTGTTGTAGAACAACCAATCAATCAAAGTTTATTTACATCATTCACACAAACCCTAGTTACACTCATACAGACATTATTTTGCTATCTACAATTTCGCCACTAGATGTCAATGAAACAAAGCTTTGAATAAATGAACCCATTTTCAATACAATTGATGAAGTGGTTCAATACTGGTTCATTGCTTCATTTGGACATCACTAGTGATTTGCTGGAAAGGTAAGTCCATAAAATGTAACTCCACTGTCTAGCTAGTATGTTTGTAATGAGAGATTGATTGTTTGCCATGCTGCCTCCTTTATGCTGGCTTACTTCCTGGTTCTGTCACATGGTCAGTCACATGACAGGCAGACCCGTACACATTTAAAGACATACACACATTAAAATAGGTAAGAGGAATAAAATGGCTAAGACAACATGTAACCCAATTAAAACTCAAATATACATAAAACCATCATGTTATATATAATGAGCAGATAAAACATGTGTCTTATGTGACAGTATCACATGGGTATCCCATACTTTCAATTATTCGTTCATCAGGGACGCAATGCCGCACAGATATACTAGCCCTGGGTTTGTGGTAAACTCACAGACATTAACCCTCTGGAGTCTGAGGCTGATTTGGGGCCTGGAGAAGTTTTGACATGCCCTGACATTTTGTGCTTTTTCAGTTGTTCATAAACATATTAATGACAAAGGTGGCATTACACTGTATTCAGCACAAACTAGGCTACCATAATATGTGAGGAACATGTATGTACATGTTTGTGTTTTTGAAGGAATAACATTTATGCGTGGTTATTGAAAAAACAAAAAACTTAAGTCACTGAAATAAGGCCAAAAAAAGTATATTATATCTGTGTTTACAATATTACTGGGTATTGTATGTTGCAGACTAGAGTTTTTGCTTCAAAATTATGTAAAAATTATCCTTTCTACTTGTTCATATAAAACAATATATTGATTTAGGTTTTGTAAGACACTTTTTGTCAAGAAACACAGTATGCGTGGAGGCGTGAATCATCATGAATAATGGGTCATTCTCACCTGAGAAGACAAAAGAATTGCATAGTAATGAGCTGAAATGACTTGCATATTAATGAGGCATTTCAGTCAGGTAGGCTGTGAAAAAAACCTTCTGTGATGTCTCAAGGTCATCATGGTATATGAAACATACAGAAAAATATTATTACAATATAAAATAATGGTTTTATATTATACTTTAAAATATAATGTATTTATGTGATGCAAAGAGTCTAAATATAGGCTTTTAGTTTAAAAGCATGCACATTTGGAGAAATATTGGGTTCTAATATGTTTGTCAATTTTCTATACAGAGGAGTTATATTTATTTAAAGGTGCCCAAGAATGCTTTTTCACAAGATGTAATATAAGTTTAAGGTGTCCCCTGAATGTGTCTGTGATGTTTCAGCTCAAAATACCCCATAGATTTTTTTAAATTAATTTTTTTAACTGCCTATTTTGGGGCATCATTAACTATGCACTGATTTTTTTCAGCGCGCCGCCCCTTTAATTCGCGTGCTCCCTGCCACACGAGCTCTCGATTATATTACAGCACATTTACAAAGTTCACACAGCTAATATAACCCTCAAATGGATCTTTTCAAGATGTTCGTCATGCATGCTGTATGCATGCTTCGAATTATGTGAGTAAAGTATTTATTGTGATGTTTATATTTGATTCTCTATTAGTTTGAGGCTGTGCTCCGTGGCTAACAGCTAATGCTACACTGTTGGAGAGATTTATAAAGAATGAAGTTGTGTTTATGAATTATACAGACTGCAAGTGTTTAAAAATTAAAATAGCGACGGCTCTTGTCTCCATGAATTCAGTAAGAAAGGATGGTAACTTTAACCTCATTTAACAGTACATTAGCAACATGCTAACGAAACATTTAGATAGACAATTTACAAATATCACTAAAAATATCATGCTATCATGGATCATGTCAGTTATTATTGCTCCATCTGCCATTTTTAGCTGTTGTTCTTGCTTACCTAGTCTGTTGATTTACCTGTGCAGATCCAGACGTTACTGGCTGCCCTTGTCTAATGCCTTTCATAATGTTGGGAACATGGGCTGGCATATGCAAATATTGGGGCGTACACCCCGACTGTTACGTAACAGTCGGTGTTATGTTGAGATCTGTGTGTTTTCCAGAAGTCTTTTAAACAAATGAGATTTATATAAGAAGGAGGAAACAATGGTGTTTGAAACTCACTGTATGTCATTTCTATGTACTGAACTCTTGTTATTTAACTATGCCAAGATAAATTAAATTTTTCATTCGAGGGCACCTTTAATATTCTTTGTCATCACTATGAGCGCTGGTGTTTTCAAATCATACTTGCAGTCGGAGGGCGCTCTTTGTGCATTTTTAGTCCACAAATTCAATTAAAGAAGAAGAGGCTATTCCATGAATGGTGTTTTCAATTCATACTGCAGCCGGAGGGCGCTAAAGAAACAAAAACTCATCTAAAATGCATTCATCTAAAATGCATCTATAGAAGAAAAGAAAACAGGAACTAACTGCATGTCTTCCAGAAGTCGCTAACCATGGCTTTTACATCCAGATAAACACTTTTCAAGACAATAAATACACGATTGAGACGATGTATGCATGTGTTGCCTTTGAATTTGCCTGTGAATAGTGCTCGCTCCGTGGGCGTGGCTGCATTAGTGGATAACGAGCTGAATCAAGGGCGTCTGACATGGCTCTCTTTTCATACAGATTACTGTAACACAGTTTGTATACGGGAAGAAGGAGGCGGGAACCGGCGAACATTCAACAAAACTTTAATAAAATAAACAAAGAACAAAACGAAAGTAAAATATAATAAAACATAAAATAAAGTCCAGGCCTGGTCCTCTCTCGATCTTCACTGTCGTCGCTCCTCCTTTTATGCTTCCGGAGCTCCTTCGTGAGAGAGTCAAGGCCGGTGCGCCTCACAGGTGATGCTCGTTATCACTTGCGTCACCGGCCTCGCGCCGTTCCCTCACGGCTCTCGCCCGCCCTGCTCGTCACATACCCCCATCGCCCCTAGCAGGCGGGGGGGTACTCCCGCGACTGCACTTACTCCCCCCCGGGGGCCTGTCTCGGCGGCCGCAGCACCTGGGGGTAAGGACAGACGAGACGAGAGAAAGGAGACAAAAGCAAGGTGAGCGACAGAAAGAGTGAGGAGAGAGGAAAAAGAAAAAAAAATTCTGGGTCCGGTTCCCAGACACTGAGGCTCTTCCTCGCGGTGCCATGCGATGGCACTGGACGCACGGTGGACGGCCCGATCCTCGACTGCCTCCTGGCAGCCGGCGATGGCTCCTCCGGCTGAGGGCAGCCGTCAGCGAGTCCCCCGTCCCCTGCTCCTCCCCTACATGGCTGATGGCAGCAGGCTCCGGCCCACGGCGGACTGCGGCGACTCCTCCACTCCCTCCAGGACGGCAGCCACCGCACCTCGTCCCAGGAGCACGGCATCCGGGTCTCTGTCCCACCTTTCACAAGGCTCCAGTACCACCACCTCGGGCAGCCTCTCACGGTCTTCACTCCCGCGCTGCCCGAACTCCGCGGCACCGCAATCCCCCTCAGCAGCGAGGGCTGTTCGACAGCATGTCCCTCCTTCCTCCCGGGTTTCAGCACCAATGTAACACAGTTCGTTAATACGGGAAGAAGGAGGCGGGAACCGGCGAACATTCAACAAAACTTTAATAAAATAAACAAAGAACAAAACGAAAGTAATGCCGGCAGACCCTCACAGATGTCTGCCGGCCACACAAACATAATAAAATATAAAATAAAATCCAGGCCTGGTCCTCTCTCCATCTTCACTGTCGTCACTCCTCCTTTTATGCTTCCGGAGCTCCTCCGTGAGAGATTCAAGGCCGGTGCGCCTCACAGGTGATGCTCGTTATCACTTGCGTCACCGGCCTCGCGCCGTTCCCTCACGGCTCTTGCCCGCCCTGCTCGTCACAATTACATAAACACAGAATGTTTGTTTTTGATTTGACTTACACTGACTGACAATTCAACGTTTTTTTAGACATAAGTCTGATTTTTTTGTGATTAGTATTCACTAAGTTACAGTTCATTTTCTGAGAACTATCAGATTGGACTTCGTTCAGAGGGAGATGAGAGATCACGCATCATGTTAGTTTTCTTTATTTTACAAAAAGAACAACATTTTGTTTTTACTCTGAGTGTACACAAATAAAATAAGACATTCTATAATTTCAATTGATATATTACTTATGTCAAAAGACATAAAAATGAAGGAGTATTTTAAGTCTGTTTTGCTGCAATGTGAAAAAAATCCTGCATCACGCGCCGATGCGTGAACCGACTCGAGGGGGTTAACTCGCCAGTCTGATCTTCATCGGAGGGTGTAATAAGTTAGCTAATACCTTTAGTCGGTTGCCTACTGCTCACTCAAACAAAAGTGTATTTTAAATTAGCCACTTCCATACACCTTGCTAAATCAGTGGTAAACAGAAGGTCAAAAGGTCTTCAGATGAAGTGCCTACTGCTCCTTCATTCCTGCACCTTCAGTTCTACCCTGGACACATATTTACAGTAACCTTAGCCTCCCATAATTTACTAGTAATAATGATTTCAGGAGAATCCAGTAACATTTTATTTGTCAGGTAAAAATGTATCATGCCAATTACACAAATAACCAATTAGAAGCCAATTTAGATACACACAGTGGTGGATTAGTGTTTTAAGACACCCATCACTGCATAGGGGTTTCTGGCTACAGAAGATCCCACATGACTGCTTTGCACTTTACCTTAAATACCCAGACAAGAAAAAAAAAAAGGATTGCAAATATTTACTACACCATCACCTGTTTTGGGGGGAGATGAGTGGGTTTTCAGATGTCTTGAAGAGACACCACCCAAAAGGAGAACAGAATTATCCTTAGTATCCTTTCATGGGAACATAGACGCTGCGTCAAATGCATTTGGATCACATATGTGTGATTACATCTTGAAGCACTTTTGAAATCGAACAAATAGGGTGACGGGACGTCAGAGCGGGTGACATCACGGACCAGGAAACTTTGGTGTTGTCTGTCTGCTACATGTACAGCCTGAAAATATCTCTTCGTCTGAGAACAAGAGTATTTTCTGTACACCCAAGCATATATACATATGCTTCCCCTTGGAGAGAGACATCGGTGCTTCATCTCCAGCATATGAGGAGCTGCTAGAGTTTGTGACCAGGGCAGTAGCAAAGTTAAAAATTGAATGGCCAGCAGAAAGAGCTGAAGCACTTCAGACAAGCAAGCTGGATAAGCACTTTCTGCCCGCCCACAGGCTAAAATAATATGGTTATTGGGCGATGCCTCTGGTAGAAGATCCAGAGTCTGCATCGTCCCTCAAATCCCAGACACTGCCCATCAGACCATTAAGAACTACATCAGCGCTGGTGGTCAAAGCTTATTCGGCAGCATGCTGGGGGAAATAGATGAGAGTGGTGAGGCTAGTTTTGAAATGATCCAGGAACTCAGAAAAGCCACTGATCTATCTCTCCGGGCCACCAATGAGATGGCTAAAACAATCGACCGGTCTATGGCAGCTCTGGTGGCCATGGAAAGGCATTTATGGTTAAATCTATCTGACATAAAAGAAAAGAAAAAAGAAAAGTGTTCTCCTGGATGCGCCGCTGTCTTCCCTGGGCTTCGGCAACTCTGTCACTTCGGTTGTTGAGAGGTTCCAGGAAGCCAGAAAACAGTCAGCGGCCTTCCAGAGGTTCCTCCTCCACTACTGTCTAACCCCCGAGGCTGCTGAGCGTGAGCAGTCTCGGCCATCAAGCAGCTCCTCTGCGCATAGAGCGCGACAAAAGCAGAGTGTCACCACCCGTGCTTCCCTGCAAAAAACTTGGGGACCGGGATGGGTGACACAGTTAAAGTCTTCCAAGGGTAAGACAGATCTGCGGACTGTCAATATCGCGAGGAAGCCATGAAAGAATCCTGACGCCAGTGGTGCAGGACTTCTGAGGGCAGCCCCCTCTGGAGAGGGTCCCGTATCACACTATATGGTACCTGTCCCTCTCCGATGCCCTCAGGAGGCCTTTCTGCTAACCCTGCCACCTCATGTGCTTCAGGTTGCAGTGGTCCCCACCGACCCTCTGAAGAGGGCCAGCCAGCGTTCAATTTGGTTGTTCCCTGCCAGTTTGCCGCTTCAGGGCACCGAGTCGAATGCACAAAAAACACCAGAGGCCAGTTTTGAGAGACTGGTTCACTTAGTAGAGTTTTTGGCAGAATGGAAACTTCTCCCCAATATTTCTCGATGGGTGCTGCTCACAATAGAAAAGGGTTAAAGAATACAGTTCGGGTCTCGGCCGCCCTAGTTCAACGGGTCCTCCCTACGGTGGTGGACCCCGAGCAGACTCTGGTAATGGAACAGGAGGTTATGACACTTTTGCCAAAACGAGCTATAGAAAGGGTTCCTCCTCCCATCAAGCTGTCAGTGTTTTACAGCCATTACTTCATTGTTCCAAAGAAGGATGGAGGTTTGCTTCATATTCTAGATTTATCCATGTTTAATCACTCAGTGCACAAGCTTAAGTTCGAGATGCTTACACTCAAACAGATCACCACACAGATCAGGTCCGAGGACTGGTTTGTGACAACAGATCTGAAAGATGCTTACTTTCATGTATCCATCCATCCATCCTCAGCACTGAAAGTTCCTCAGATTTGCTTTCGGGGGCGAAGCTTATCAATACAAGGTTCTTCCATTCGGCCAAGCACTTTCATCCCGCACCTTCACGAAGTGCGTGGATGCAGCTCTGGCTCCCCTGAGACTCCAGGGCATCCGCATGTTATATCAATGATTGTTTGATTCTAGCTCGATCCAAGCAACAGGCAGTTCAACATCGAGATGGTGTTCTGTCCATATTAGAAGGTTAGGCCTAAGACTCAATGCCGAGAAGAGTGTACTTCTTCTAGCTCAAACTACCGGCTATCTAGGGGTAGTCTGGGATTCCACCACGATGCAGGCACGTCTGTTTCCTGCTTGGGTGAATTCCATTCTCTTGGCTGTGAATGGGGTGAAATTAGGTCAATCACACACTTTAAAACAGTTTCAGAGACTGTTGGGTCTGATGGCAGCTGCGTCCAACGTGATACCTTTTGGCCTTCTGCACATGAGACCCATACAGTGGTGGCTCAGGACCAAGGGGTTTTCTCCCAGGGGAAATCCTGATCAAGGTCATGCAGCAATCCCTCCATGCCTTAGTCATGTGGAAGAAGGCTTGGTTCCTGTCCCAGGGACCTGTGTTGGGGGCTCATTGTATTTGTCACAGGCTGGGGGGCGATCATGAGTGGTCGCCCGGCTCAGGGTCTTTGGGAGGACCATCTACTTTCCTGGCACATAAATCGTCTGGAAATGACGGTATTTCAAGCACTCAAATACTTCCTCCCAGACCTTATATCAACCATCACGGATGTCTGAGGTCTTGCCAGTTGTGCAAGTTAGCCCATCGGATCCTCCTGTGGGTTCAGGGGAAGCTCCTCTCCCTGAGAGCAGCTTATATCCCAGGGCATCAAAATGTGAGGGAAGACATCCTAGGGGCCGGGGCCTGGGGAATGGAGACTCCACCCAGAGATGGTGGAGCTCATCTGGAAGAATTTCGGTCGCACAGAAGTCGACCTGTTTGGCAAGTCCTGATATTGCTGAGTTAGATGCGTTCCTGGGTCAACATATTTTGTTAATCCTGGAACAACATTTTAGTCTAAAAATTTAGTCTTAACCCTATTCCTACCCCTAAACCTACCCATAAGTTATCCTAAAAATCAGAGGGAAATGATAGATGAATAACACTGATGTAGATGCACCAATTCATGATTTTAAGCCTAAACTTGACATAATCTGTAAACTTGTCCCTCAAATCTGATTGGTTGATTTGAATATTGTTCCAGGATCAACAAAAATGTTGACCCAGGAATGTGTTGAACTCAGCAATATCAGGTTATGCACCTGTTTGCCTCGGAAGAGACCTCATTGCCCATTGTGGTACTCTCTGACTCATCCAGCCCCACAGGACCTTCTGTCTCAAGCGGGCAGCATGATAATTCAACCCTGCTGGAGTTATAGAAACTGTGGGCCTGGCCTCTGAGGGGGCCAACCAAGGTTGTGGAGACCATACTCCACTCCAGAGCTCCTTCTACAAGAAAACTTTGTGCGTATAAATGGAAGCTGTTTGCTACTTGGTGTAGTCAACTTCAGGTGGACCTGTTCCACTCCTCTATCTGTCACGTACTGCAATTTATTAACTCTCTGGAGTCGGGAAACGCGCCAGCGCGTTTTGCAGAATTTTTTTCACATTGTAGCAAAACAGACTTAAAATACTCTGTCATTTTTTACATAAGTAATATATCAATTGAAACTTTAGAATATCTTCTTTTATTTGTATATAATCAGAGTAAAAACAAAATGTGCTTTTTGCAAAATAAAGAAAACTAACATGATGCATGATCTGTCATCTGCCTCTGGACGAAGTCCAATCTGATAGTTCTCAGAAAATGAACTATAACTTAGTGAATACTAATGACACAAAAATGAGACTTATGTCTAAATAAACTTTGAAATGTCAGGTTTTAAATCGTGTAAGTCAAATCGAAAACAAATATTCTCTGTTTATGTAATCTGTAGGAAAACAGAGCCATGTCAGACGTCCGTGATTCAGCTCATTATCCGCTAATGCGGCCATGCCCACGGAGCGAGCGCTATTCAGACACAACTTCTGAGGCAATACATGTTTACATTGTCTCAATCGTCTATTTATTGTCTTCAAAAGTGTTTATGTGCATGTTAAAGCCATGGTTAGTGATCTCTTAGTTCCTGTAATGTTACATGGGATGTCTTCTTCTTTGGAGTAATTTGTGGACTAAAAGTGTACAGAGCGCCCTCCGGCTGCAAGTATGAATTGAAAACACAGTATCCAGCGTTCATAGTGATGACAATAAATATTGAATAAATATTACTCCTCTGTATAGAAAATTGACATACATATGAGAATCCATCAATATTTCTCCATATGTGCATGCTTTTAAGCTAAAAGGCTATATGAAATGCCATAGAGGTAACATAATTGTTCAGACATTTCATGTACATGTACATCACAGAAATACATTATATTTTAAAGTATATAATAGAATACCATTATTTTAAATTGTAATAATATTTCACAGTATTGCTGTTTTTTTCTGTATGTTTGATATACACCATGAAGAGCTTGAGACATGATCACAGAGGGTTTTTTCACATAGCCTACCTGACTGAAAGAGCTAAATAATAAGCAGGTCATTACAGGTCATTATGCAAATCTTTTGTCTTCTCAGGTGTGAATTACAGCATTATTCAAGATGATTCACACCTCCACGCATACTGTGTTTCTTGACAAAAAGTGTCTTACAAAATTTAAATATCTATATTGTTTTATATGAACGAGTAGGATAATTTTTACATCATTTTGAAGCAAAAATTCTAAAAAAAAATACTCAGAAGTCTTATAATATATATAACATTAGTTTTTTGGCATTATTTCAGTGACTTTTTTCAATAACCACGTATATATGTTATTCCTTAAAAAATAAAAACATGTACATAAATGTTCCTCACATATTATGGCAGCCCAGTTTGTGCTGAATACAGTGTAATGACACGTTTAACATTAATATGTTTATGAACAACTGAAAAAAGCACAAATGTCAGGGCATGTCAAAACTTCTCCAGGACCCCAAATCAGCCTTGGACTCCAGAGGGTTAAGAAAAATTCTCGGATGGTCTATCTCCTTTTACTTTGAAGGTTTATATAGCAGCTATTTCTGCTTATCATGCTCTTTTGGGGGGGATCTTCTGTGGGAAGAGACTGGTTATACACTTTCTCCGTGGTACCCAGAGGCTGAGGCCTTCTGTATGTACAAGAACTCCGGTCTGGAACTTGACTATTGTGTTGGAAGGGTTAGCTGAGGCTCCCTTTGAATCTTTAGAGGAGGTGTCTGAGAAATTACTCACTCTAAAGACCATCTTCCTGTTGGCTATATAATCTTTTAAATGAATTGGAGATCTTCAAGCACGTTCTGTTGCTCCTTCATGTCTGGAATTTGGTATGGTATTTCCTGCATCCTAGACCTGGGTATATACCCAGGGTCCCCACCAATGTACTGCAGGCCTTTTTTCCTCCTCCTTTTGCATATCTGGATCGGGAAAAACTTAATCTGCTTTGACCTGTTAGGACTTTAGACACTTATGTCCACAGAGCTGCCCTGTGGTAAAAAAGTGAACAGTTATTTGTCTGTTATGGGTCTCCTAAGAAGGGAGGCCCTGCGTCTAAGCAGAGAATAAGCAAATGGGTGGTCGAAGCCATCTCTCTTGCTTATAAGTCATCTGGGCAGCCTTCACCTTTGGCTGTCCGGGCACACTCTACTAGGTGTATGGCTGCCTCAAAGGCTTTGAATTCAGGGTCCCACTCAATGAGATATGTGATGTGGCTGGGTGGTCCTCTCAGCATACCTTCATTAGATTTTATAATCTTTATCTGGGCTCCACTCTGGGGTCCTAGTATAGTATGTTAAAAGCATATTTTAGTTCATATTTCATGCTGTCTCAAAATAGCACAGTTAACTACACTTAGATGTTCATAAGATTATCTTAAGTAGTACTAAAGAAGAATTTTTAGTATATTAAGTACAAAATTAGTGCACAAAAATAGAGCACTTTAAGTATATTATAGAAGTGTACTTTTTTTCACCTGGGACTGTAAGTTATGGTTCTCCCTCACTCATCCAGCTCCTCTCTGACTGGATGCCATGGTACAGATGTGGCTCCTGTACACGTACGGCAGCATGGTTATAAACTTTCCCACAGCATTGAAGACTCTGACACAGCACGAGTGTCCACCAAGGTGGTAGAGACCATTCTCCAGTCCAGAGCTCCTACTACGAGGAAACTGTGTGCCATTAAGTGAAGGTTTATTCTTCCTGGTGTGAAGATTGTCATCTAGACCCAGTTAACTGCCCTGTGGGTTCATTATTAAGAGTTTCTTCAGGCTTGTTTCTCCACTGGATTATCTCCTTTCACCATAAAGTGTATGCAGCAGCTGTTTCTGCTTATCATGTACCTATTGATGGAACTTCTCTGGGGAGGAATCCGTTGGTCACATGATTTCTTTGTGGCACTTTGAGGCTGAGGCCTGTTCAGCGCAAACCCTAAGCAAGGCAGTTACAGAAAGGAAATAATAAATAACGTTACTAGAGGAACCCGATCGTGTAAATTCTTGACATAAACAGTTCGCATTTAAAGTTATTAAAGCATTTTCCTGAGAAGTCGCCAGTGCAAAAGTAAGACAGAACAACTGATTCGCCTCTGCGGATAGGCAGACATTAACTGACGTCATTGTGAAAAGGACCTATTGGGTTTCACACAGACAGGCACTTGTCAGTACGGCGGCATGGGTATAAACTTTTCCACAGCATTGAAGACTCTGACACAGCACGAGTCCCCTCAAAAGGGAATGTCTCAGGTTACACATGTAACCATGGTTCCCTGAGTAGGGAATGAGACACTGCGTTGCATTGCCATAATTCCTGCATGTCTGTGATCGTCTTGCGTTAACTTCTAAAAAGCTGGAGCAAGGTCTGGGTATGCTTTATAGTTTCCTGATCATGACATCACCTGCCTATGATGTTCTGTCACGCCATTGGACTAATTTTACACATGCTTCAAGATGCAATCACGCAGAGGCATTCCCACAGCATTGAAGACTTGATTAAGTCGTTCTCTCAAGTGGGAACCACTGCTTACTTCCGCTTCTTAAACACTGACTCATTACTTCCGCCTACGTTAAACGTGACCTTTTCAACATAATTGCGTATTACGTGACGTCACAAACGCGCATCGCAGAACAGAGCAAGGCGACCATTTGTGCTTATAAAACTTAAACCTTCTATAATTTTAAATGACCAATCGTTTCGCTAGATAAGACACTTATTCCTCGTCTGGTATCATTTAAAGCCCTTTGAAGCTGCACTGAAACTTTCATTTGGACCTTGAACCGTTTGGTGCCCATTGAATCAAAATGCAGTCAAATCAGAAAGATCATCTTATTTCTCAAGGATTATATCACAAGGGGTGAGCAGCCCTAAAGTGTTGTTTGCTACCATAGATAAGGTGTTAAACCCGCCTAAAAGTGTACTTGTAAGACCATCTCATGACTTATGCCAAGCTTTTTTGAAGTTTTTTTGTGGACAAAGTGGATCTGATCAGGTCAGATCTGATCAGAGGCATTCCCACAGCATTGAAGACTTGATTAAGTCGTTCTCTCAAGTGAGAACCACTGCTTACTGTACACTTCACATTTTGACATATTTAATAGACCCTCCGGGTATTCAATGCATGCTGTGTAAATCGTTAACACTCACATAACCTGTGCACAGTATACAGTAAAAAGCAGCAATTTGCAGTAAAAAAGCAGTAAAAACATTTTGTCACACTCACTATTGTTAAAAAGTGTATTTGTTGCTTACTACTGAAAAAACTGCACTATTTAAAAGGACTGTCAGTAATGTTCTAAATTTTATTTTAATTAGTTACTCTTCAACAGTTAAAATAACAGTCAATTCAAAGCACATCAATCTTTTTTGCATTTTTGTTCTTACACTTGCATATTTAAAGAATCATAACATAAGATTAGCCAGAAGCTTGGCAGCTAAAAGAGGAAAAACTTTTATTCTTCCTAGATACAGCAGCATAACAGTGTCTAGTCAACCTCTGAGTGGATAAACGCCTTGAGAGGAAATAATTATTTTTTATTTTTTTCACCTCAGTTAAATATTCCTCTGATGTTAGTTCATCTGTCATCTATCAAGATGGAGCTGCACAGAACCATTCTCACCCTTACCATTGTTCTCTCAAATAGTGCTGCATGTAAGTTTTTTAAATTAATTGCTTGTATTATTAATTAGAATTATTGTATTAAAGTAAGTGTTAAAATAGCAAACGTCTGTTGTTACAAATGTTCAGTTACTAGTCATTCATCAAATGTTGTGGATTTGAATGTTTCCTTCAGACTGTCATTGTTTAAAAACAGGTTATTATGTAGGCAAATGTAATCAAAATATTTGTATATATTTTTTAATCACTTTGGTGTTATCCACAAGTAAGTGGTACTTTTTAAAACTCTCAGTATAAATATGTAATGAGAACATTAGACTTAATCAGTAAAATGCAATAGGGAATGAAGTTCATTCAGTTTAATACGGAGCCCCGCACGTCACCCATAGGAGAAAAAAAAAACAATCCGTGCCGACGGTTTTGCAATCCGTTCCCTCAGTTTATAAACCGTGCTCACGGATTCTTAAACTGTTCCCTCGGTTTAACAAATCGTGCCCACGGATTAATAAACCGTACCCACGAATTTCCAATCCGTGCGCTCAGATTTCGCAAACCCGTACCCTCTGTTTTTAAATCCGTTCCCACAAATTCATAATCCGTGCGCACGCTTTCACAATCCGTTCCCACGGTTTTGTAAAAACTGCCGGATTTGTGGCCCCGCCTCCAATCTTTGCCGGCAGATTCAACCAGGCCACCTATTTAGGTGCGGGATGCAATAAACTTTATTTTATTTTATTTTACAAAATGGAGAATTTCCTGAACTTCCATTCAGAATTCATTTGAGAATTTCCGTTATTTTTATCTTTTAAAGTCCATTTTGGGTAAAAAGCTTAGTATAATAAAACCACCAAAACAAGTCTTCATGTTCAGACTGAATAGTACACAAACATTTCTAAAACTGTAAAAAGTTTTTTTTTTTTTTTTTAAATAAAGCATTCATTAATTATTTTATGATAAACATACTGTCTTAAGTGCACTCATTTATAGTCATAAATAATAAAAATAATGAATGAATAAAAATAATTAATAAAAAAATACATTTAAATAATAAATACAATAAATAATAATAATAATTGTTGTTGTTGTTATTATTATTAGCCTACTGTTACATTTAGGCTACATGCATTTAGAAGAAAAGAGGAACAAAGAAATTAAAAGTCAGTCATAATACACAATGCCAGGTTTATTGGGCGATAATAATAAAGTGCTAAGATTATCACAAATAAACACAAGATTTTGAAGCACAGTTAATATAATTTGATGAATAATACACAATAAAACAATAAGATTCGTTAACACGTACCTGGCCCAGGTGAAAAAAATACTATAGTAATTTATAGTAAATACTATAGTGTTTTTTAACCATATATAGTGAAGTACCTGAATTAATTTATCGTGGTAATTCTATAGTTGCTGTGATAATATAACAACTATAGTAATATAAACAATTACTTTACCCAATATTGAACTAAGTTTTCTACAATATACACTGCAGTTTACTGTAGTAAAGTAGGCCTATACTATGTTCTTCTTCTAAAATGAATCCGTGAGTACAGTTTTTACAAAACCGTGGGAACGGATTGTGAAAGCGTGCGCACGGATTATGAATTTGTGGGAACGGATTTAAAAACCGAGGGTACGGTTTGCAAAATCTGAGCGCACGGATTGGAAATTCGTGGGTACGGTTTATTAATCCGTGGGCACGATTTATTAAACCGAGGGAACAGTTTAAGAATTCGTGGGTACGGTTTATAAACTGAGGGAACGGATTGCAAAACCGTCGGCACGGATTGTTTTTTTTTCTCCTATGGGTGACGTGCGGGGCTCCGTAGTTTAACAATTACAACAATCAGGTTATTCAAAAGCAGTGCAATATCAATGCAAGATATACATTTTAAATCTATTAATTGTGCCCTGTAACAGAGGTTCAATTCACTTAGTTTTGTTGTGGCCATGACATATTAACTTGTGGGAATGTGATGTGAAGTCATGGCCTTAATTATGTAATGCCAGGTGTGCCTAAATTATAAATAAATAAATAAATAAACAAACAAACAAACAAAGAAATGTAAAAAGCAAAAACAAATAATACATAAATATACAAAGAAATGTACAAAAATAAATTATTCATACTTTTATTTCTTTATGTATAAATGTATTTTTTCCACATTAATTTTTTCATTCATTCATGTATGTAAGTATGTATGTATGTGTGTATGTATGTCTATATTTATTTATTTTCATGTTTTTTCTTTTACCTCAGATAGAGCTCAGAATGGCATTTTTTAAAATGACCAATCGTTTCGCTAGATAAGACACTTATTCCTCGTCTGGTATCATTTAAAGCCCTTTGAAGCTGCACTGAAACTGTCATTTGGACCTTGAACCATTTGGTGCCCAATTGAATTATCAAAATGCAGTCAAATCAGAAAGATCATCTTATTTCTCAAGGATTGTATCACAAGGGGTGAGCAACCCTAAAGTGTTGTTTGCTACCATAGATAAGGTGTTAAACCCGCCTAAAAGTGTACTTGTAAGACCATCTCATGACTTATGCCAAACTTTTTTGAAGTTTTTTGTGGACAAAGCGGATCTAATCAGGTTGAGTATATCAGGAGTAGGGCACACAGTGTTTAATATAATAGAGAGATCTTCTCTCCCAGTTTTGAGACAGTTTAAGTTGGTTTCCTTGGAACAGTTGGAGAGCATTGTCTTGCATTTAAAATCTACTACATCCATTTATGATGACCTCCCTACTAAATTGTTAAATGAAGCAATGCATGTCCTTGGCCCTAGCATTCTTTTAATTATCAACAGTAGCCTACAATCTGGCATAGTACCACTTGAGTTCAAGCGGGACTAACTTGGATAGTCAGTATCTCAAAACGTTTAGGCCGATATCGAAACTCCCCTTTATGAGTAAGATTTTAGAAAAAGTTGTCCACACTCAACTTATAGATTTTTTTAACTGACAATAATATAATGAACATTTTCCAATCAGGTTTCAGGAGAAACCACAGTACTGAAACAGCATTAATAAGAGTCGTAAATTACATTTTAATGGGAAGAGATTCTGGGAAATGTGTTGCTTTGATAATGCTGGACTTGAGCGCAGCTTTTGATACTGTTGATCACGGCATTTTATTAGCATGTCTTAGAGATGATGTTGGTATTAATGATGTGGCCTTGAAGTGATTTGGTTCCTAACTAAGGGACAGAAAATGTTCAGTTAGGATTGGAGATTGTCTTTCTGACACTGTGGATGTTTTGTGGATCTATTCTTGGACCAACCTTGTTTTCTCTGTATTTGTTGCCTCTGGGGTCTATTTTTAGATGTCACAATATTAATTACCACATCTATGCAGATGATTTGCAATAATATTTTTCTTTGGATAAGCGCGCTGCATGGGACAGCTTCGACATATGTTTAAATGAAGTGAAGGTATGGTTTGCGAGTAATTTTCTGAAATTAAATGAGAATAAAACTGAGATTATAGTTTTTGGAAACAAATTGTCTATGGGAAATCTGTTTGTGAGTGAGGATTTTGCTCCCAGCATAAATGGTTATGTTAGGAAGCTGGGTGTCATTTTTGACACAGAACTTTGCTTTAACCGACAAGTAAATGCTGTTGTGAAATCATCCTTTTATCAGTTAAGGAAGTTGTCCAAGCTGAAATCTATTCTTTCTAGAAAAGATTTAGAATCTGTTGTTCATGCTTTTATTTCTACGAGGTTGGACTATTGAAATGTCCTATACTTGGGGTTGAATGCATCTCTCAGGCTTTTAATGAATGCATGAATGCATCTCTGCTAGGCTTTTAACTGGCACTAAGAAGAGGGATCACATAACACCTGTGTTAATTTCTCTACACTGGCTTCCGGTGTTATATAGGATAGAATATAAGGTCCTGGGCTCTCATTTATAAAACTTTGCGTAGATTTCATCCTAAAAGTGTACGTACGAGCAAAAACGAGATTCTGCGTACGCACAAAAAATTTCAGATTTATAAAACCATGCGTACGCCAGAACCTGCGCACAAATCCTTTTATAAATACCAGTCAGCGGGAGATTGTGGGTACGTGCTTCTCCACCCCGTCTCCTCCCCGAAATCACCATATATGGATCTTATGACGCCTAGTTTTACTATGCATAACCTCATCTGCATATCATTTCCATACACGTTCCCAACCACGTGACACCATGGTTAACACCGTCAAAGGTACAAGACATTGGAAAATATTAGATATGGACTATAAATGCCATTTGTTTAATACACTACATTGATAAAAATCATTCAATATCCTCTTTATGTTTTCCAATAAATATATCAAAATATCCATAAAAACAAAATTGTATAAAATGCTTCAGATAAAGGTTTTAGAATAGAGTTGATTCATTAATTTCCACTGGCCAAATAGTATTTTAATAGTTTTAAACAATTCGAATCAAATTTATGCAGTTTTGCTGATAAGGTGAACATATCTTTTTAGGAAGTTTATAGCTATTTTTAGTGGAAACAGATTGGCCTACTTATTTATTGCAGTGTAACTGTCTCGGCGCGTCACTGACAAAGTATTTTAAAAAAGGAAATGTGCAAATCTTACTGTTTTCCTCAAATTATATCCTTCAAATATAGTGGTATTTGTTTGAAGATCCTTCACATGACATCAACACCTCGTGCAGCTGCGGTTACACAGTAAGATATTATCATTGGACCTATTCAAACTGGACAACGGACCGTTTGACCACCAAATCCAACAGTGTCTTCCATAATGTGAAGTTAAGTGTGCAAAGCTTACGGTGGCTGGGGGATTATGGCAAAAAAGGAACCGTTCGACAAACAATAATAAATAATCCCGGCTGCCGGCCAATAGAATTGTTGTGAGTTGATATTGTTTTCAGACACCAGTTCACAAGGAGGCATTCCCCAAAGCGTTTTCTAACGCAGTGTTGAGTTCCCTTTTGAAAGGGAACTTACTGGAAGCTAATTTCTAGAGATATCAACCTAAAATTTGGAACATAACTTGTAAAATATATTATATATATATATATATATATATAATATAAAATATAATATTTGTACATTTTCATAAACTTAAACTTCTATATTTTTTTGTTTCTCTTACATAATTTATCAATTGTAGAAGTGAAATAAAGTATTATATGAATTACAACCAACCTAAGTATGGATAGTGCATTTTCATGTCTAGAAAAAAAAGTGGGGGTGACAGTTAACAGGTTAAAAGAATCAAAGACTTAAAGTACTTCAGTCTGTGTGCATTAAATTTATTTAATACATGAGTTCCACAATTTGAGTTGAATTACTGAAATAAACTTTTCCATGACATTCTAATTTATTGCGATGCACCTGTATATGCGGTCTTCCATAACACAGGACAGTATGTGAGTCAACTGAAGCTTGATATACTGATTGCCACACCGGAGCCAATTCATGTGCAAAATTCTTTAAAAGACCTGCACTACACCCATCTGGACCAGCAGATTTTTTCATATTTATAGACTGAAATGTTTTCCTAAAATCCTCAACCTCTATAAAAAATTTGTTCCAATGACAATGGAGCCACAGTATCTATTATTTCATTGCATTTGACATGTTTACCTATTGATTCAAATCTGGTAAAAAAAAAAAAAAAAAAAAAAAAAAAGTGTTTAATTCATTCCCAAAACAAAATTCATTATCAATAACAAAATATTCATTTGAAGATGACAATACAGTCATTGTTTTCATGATGTCCCAAAACTTTTTCGTATTTTTCGTCTTAAAGGCTTCCTCCAGATGTCTCTTATAAACTTTTTATTGTTTCTTTTAATTTTAATTTTAATTTTAATTTAATTTTAATTTAAGACCGTAGTCAAATAGGCAGTAGGTCGATCACCAGCAAACAGTAACAGGAAGGCAAGGCAAAAGAGTAATCCAAAAACACAGGCAAAAGTAAAGGTAGGCAGCAAATGATCAAACATTGAACAGACAGGGTCAAAACACAGGCAAGGCTAGGCAAAGACAAGGAATACAGAGACAAGGAAGAACAAAGGCTATATATATATATATATATATATATATATATATATATATATATATATTTTATTATTATTTTTTTTTTTATGTATTATATTTTTTATATATTTTTTTACTTCACCGCGTGTATTTATGAAAATGAGTAGCCTTTGTGTTACATGCTTTGTCAATGTTAAGATTATTTTTTATATTCCAATAAAAATACTGCAAGCTTTCTTCAGATTATCACTTTATTAAAATTAAGCAAAACAAACTGTTTACTTTCACAAGCCGTCACATATTTTCGAGCTTGTAATGGGAATCTCATAAGTGAGAACAAGAACTTTAAAGCTTACAGGTTTTCCGTATGTCGACCGACCGCAGCGTCTTCTGGGATTTTTTTAACGGTTCGATTCTCTCAAGTTTGCATTCAATACATCCTCTATATCAAGAACACATCCGGGTACTTTCATGCATCCTCTGTTCTTGCGTTCTTGAGTACTGGAACTGTACTTCGACAGTTGATGATGACGTAGAGCAAGAACACAAGGACGCAAGATCGCTGAAGAACGCATTTTGAGAAACAGCCAAAGGCTAAACAATACTCAGCCATGAGTGTGTGTTTGAGTGCAGCTTATAAAGTGTCACTGATGGGAAACAGGTGTGAGTGTGTGATTAGTTCCTAGGTGGGGAATTTTGAGAAATGGAGTCCATATAATCAGAATAAAGCACATGACAAGGGCACATGTAACAAATATCCTAATTCCTAAATGCTACAGTACTTTACTCAAATTATTTTATCTAATTATTTAATATCATTAGTCACATATGGTTTGTTATTAGGATACATTTTAATCTCTTTGTAGGTATGAACAACTCAACACAGAAATGAATATAGTCATTTAACATTGTAGTTCTTTCATCCAGTGAGCCTTCCTCAAAAATGTCCTAATTTGTCCAGTAGAAACAAGCTTTCAGTTGTTGTATACTTTTGTTCAATCTCAATCTAATCAATTTCTTTTCTGTTGTTTTTTTTTTGTTTTGTTTTTTAAGTTTAGCCCTGTAAATAGGAATCATATGTGCTACATTATTATAGGTGTGTGTATATATATATATATATATATATATATATATATATTACTTTTACCCAAAACTCTGTCTCTACCTCAAAGAGCGAGTCAGGCATTGTAGACTGCAGCCAACTTTCCATAAATCAGAGCAGAGATGCCTCACAAATTACAGTACCTTGTATGTGATCTTATCATATCCAGTTTGTCTTTTAGAGAACGCAGATTACTGAAGATAATAGACGGGAGAGGAGGCCGATTAAATTTTCTTCACGGTCGACTCCGAATGCCACCTTTTCTTCCTCTTTTCTTTCAATTTGTTCTCACCAGCTTGTGAGGAATGTTTTCAAACAAATCTCTGAATTGGCCTGTTCTCATCTCTTGAGACATCATAAAGTTTAGCTCCAGCAATGTTTCCTGCCTGTACAGGCATGCAGACGGCACTGTGACTTTGCATATTGTCAAAGGTCCATGTGCAGTTGGAGACTGCATCGCCAAACATAATCCATAGAGGCCTTTTGTTCCCAGAGTCCAAATCAAGAGTGAAATTCTCCCAGCCTTCATATTTCCACTTTAACAGGACCACTTTTAAAAGACCAAACACTTAACAAACCATGAATAAACGTTGGACCAAATAAACCAAATAAACCGCAAACATAGTATACTGAGACACAGTGCGCCACTGAGCAGCACACTGGAATGTATCAGTATCCTTTCAGCTTTCCTTTTTTTAGGCCTTTGATACCTAAGTTCCATCTCCTTTTGTTTATCTTTCCTGCTCTTTACACTTTTCTGTTTACTTCATTTTGTCAACTTGCCGTTCTAACACTGTTTTGTTTTTGTAATTTTGTTTACCTTAATATTCTGCATGGAGGAACAATATTAAAAATGCCTATTAAGGGGTGACAAGGGCTAAACAAAAAGGCTACCTTGGTTCCAAATGCTGTAACTGTTTGGTTACTTTATGCTGTCACCACAAAATTTGATCCAGATGCAGCTCACATGTAGGAGAGCTTCATTAAAAAAAGATATTTACTTGTAGATATTAATTTGTAGATATTACTGTACTTGCAGCAGATGTTTAAACCTCCTTTGTAGAAAGACAAAATGGGGGTAAGGATGTCACTGAGTACATCACCTGGTTTATGACAGTACATACCCATAATGACAGGGTGGACAGCAATGCTCCCTCTAAGCTGCGCAGGTGTGCGACCACGCACTTCTGATGCCGCTGCCATGCAGAAAGAATAAATGCAGCGCAGAGGACAGACGCAGAACCGAAATGTGTGGGGAAATCACTTTAATTGTAGTTTAAATGAGAAATAATCACAGTGCTCTGGTCAACCGCTATAGAGTTATTGTCGCTATAGAGTTAGAACATTTTACAGGTTTCATTTATAGAAAGAAAATGATGTGAGCGCGTGTGAGCAGGCCTGAGCCAAATCAGTTGCGGTAATAACATTTCAAAAGTATGTTATTTTGTGTCCTTTTTTTCTTGTGCCCTACTTTTTACACTCACTGAAGAATTACATAATTACATTTGAGTTACATTAGAGTAACCCAAGCATTGTTTAGAAAACTAGCGTATCAGAATAGGGCTAAGGACTGTAATTGGCTCATAGACCTTATGTAGCCCCGCCCCTTTTCCACGCTGCGCTCGTTGTCTTTTGACTTCCGGCTTGTATTTCCGAAGCGATCTTGTATTTATGAATGAACTGCTCATTTTAAAATCTTCCCGGTCTACTGACATTTGTTAAGACATCTGCTTTAAACATAACAATGCTCGTGATAACTTTCATTTACTCTACAACAGGTAAATCCACTTCACCAGTTAATTATTCTTATTCTTATTTCCATAGAAATATACAGGGCTACCGCAAAACCGGAAGTTCAAAGACAATATTCTAAAGATGGCGGCGCGCTTGTTTCTCTGGAAAATAAGGTCTATAGCCAAGTACAAAAGTTACCATAGCTTGAAAATGCCTTAAAGGGGTGGTTCAGTGTTTTTTTTCTAGGCTTGATTGTGTTTTTGGGGCACAGTTTAACATGTCTTAATGCTTCGTTTCTTTTGAAAACGCTGTATTTTTCATATATTTTATCTTTATTCTACACCTCTCTTTCCACTGTCATAAGAACAGCTCGTTTGACTTCCTGCTTCTATGAAGCTGCTCCCTCCAAAATACACAATGTGCTCAGATTGGTTAGCAGGTTGGCAACTGGCCCAGTCTATCGTGATTCGCTGAAGCGTCCGGAAACGCCACGCCCCTTACCATCCGTTGTTACGCGCTAAGGTCGAGATGTAAATAGAGTGCCCCAGGGATGACGCGTTTTTGTAGGCCAACCCGGAAGTTAGCGGCGCGCGGGTTCCCTCGACTGAAAGCCTATTCATTTTTCCCATAGACTTTTGGAAAATCGCAGAAAATAAGCTCTGTGTTTAACAAAGGGTTATGACACTTACACGTTTTGTCTATCAAGATAATCTTTACAAGTTAACACAACATTTATAGATTTTGAAGCCTAAATAAAGTCGTCAGATATAAAAGGCTAACAGTAGGCTATAAACGGACTACAGCACACCATGGTCGCGGATCAACGTCGTCACCACCAAGCGTCCTCAAACTTTATTTAGAAAACAACTCTATTTAAAAACATGCTCACTGATTATGATCTGCGCTGTGTATGAATACTTATCCACTTTTTCATGAGAAATGCTGTCCAAATGTCCCGTTTTTAATGATGACGTCTAAAGTCCCCGCCAAAGGAAGTAGTCCCTTTTAGCAATTTGTTAGCAACCGCCGATTTGAAGACGCAGTAAAAGTTTAAAAAATCACAAGTGGGTTATATCTGGTGTGTTTTATGTCATAGATCAAAACGTGAAAGTATTTAGAGGCTTTGTTTACCACAGACCTTATTTCAGGCGATTTCGCAAAAACCCATTCAAAAAACCCATAGACTTTATGGCGTTGGAACCGGAAGTCCTAAAATGCTAACTCGCTTCCGGGTTTTGCCTACAAAAACGCGTCATCCCTGGGGCACTCTATAATAGCGCCTATATTGCTGTATCAAATTGAGACGAATCAGACCCAGATGAAGAGGAAAAAGCAGAACCTCTGCAATCGCGTCTTTTAAGGGAAGTTTATGCATGGTATTTCATTTAGTATTTGTGTCAAAGTGTTTGGATGCTGTCACTGTTGTTTGTTAGCTTTCAATATACGGTTTTATCCTGATTAAAGCTTTATTGTAGCCGAATGCATGACTGAGTAGTCGCATTTTTGTAAAGGTAGCGTTTAATTTATAGCATGAACAACTGTTTGTCTATGAACATAGAAGTTTGTTGGTGTTTGTTGCACTAGAATTTAGCTAACTGGCTAGCAGAAACGAGTTGCTCTTTGTATATGTCCTTGATGCATTAAAAATAGCAACAGAACTATAACATTACGTTTAAAAGACAAACAATAAAACGTACTTACAGTTTGGGGCCGATAAACAGCATCTTCTGCTTTTAAAGTGGGAACTGCTTCATCTTTCAGTAAAAGCCTTTGTGCAAATCCAGCATTGAACTCGTGTAGATTCTGGAAGCTGTCTTCAGCGCCACATCCAGTGTAGAAAATATCACAGATTATTATTATAATGGGTCTATATCTTTTGATGCGTCGCGCCGGTATAATGGAACTCTTCCGCTTCCATTATACTGTGCAGCATGGCCTCGCCCACTTTGTTGCGTGTTCCCGGGGGCAGTGTTTATGTTAATAGCAAGGGTTTATGATGTCACCAACCCGGGAAGAAGCTCGTTGTAGTCCAAACCACCCGTTTTTGTAGGCAATAAACTGCCATAACTTTAAAAGACAATATCTCCGTTTGCACTGAACTTTCAGCGCTGTAACTTTGCAGATACTGTTTATGCTCAAGCAGCAACATCACACACTAACTAAAGTTAAAAAAGTGAAATCGCATTGAACCACCCCTTTAATTCCTCTAATTTTTACATGATATATATGGGTGGGCGATATGAGCAAAATCTTAAATCCCAATATTAGTAATTTTACTAAATGATATATGTCACAGTGTAGCTGGAAACATAGGGCTGTTAGGAAATCAACATTTTAGATAGGCCTACCAGTGAAATTCTCAATACCAGACTAAAAAATAATACTAGGCTAACCAATGAAAGTATAACAAATACATTTTCTCCTTTAACCATGTTTCTCACAAAAACGTTTCAGTAACTTTAAGAAGTTCTACCTATTGCAAGCTGTGCAGATGTATTTCATATCGCAATATTGCAAAATTATATTTACATGAAATTTTCTCAGATGTTTAATGTAACTAAATTGTTAACCTCAAAAAATAAGTTTGGTGTTTTATTTATATTTTATGATGCTCAATCTATTTCAGTTGAACATGAAGCTTACCTATTTGAAGCATGCGCTGATACAGAAGAAGAGGTTTACATTGGATATGATGAAGAGGAGATGTGGCACATCGACTTTGATCAGAAGAAAGGAGTAGTGACATTCCCTGAACTTGCAGGAAATATGACATTTCCTGGATTTTATGAACTCGGTGTTAGAGATATAGCAATATGCAAAAGTGACTTACAAACTTACAAAAAAGTTTTCAAGAACCCACCACCACAACTGGGTAAGACATTAGAATGTGCTAGCAACTTCTACCATTTTTTAATGAACATCAATACTGCTTGTGTATTAGACATGGGTAACACTTTAATGTTCCCTTTATTATATTAGGGGTTTATAAAGAGTTTCCATAAACAATATGCCAACCATTTGCAAGAGCAGTGATGATATGCAGCCATTGAGGACAGGGGAAAATGTTGGGTCCTGTTGCCCCATCATATTTTTTATTTTTTTTTTTTTTTTACTCAGCACTTAAAATTTATGTTGCTGAAAAAGCTGTGTGATGTGGCACAAAGGTCAAATATGTCCATCGTAGCATGGCCACACAAATAATTTAAAGTTTTAGTTTGGGCACCAGGCAGTTTAAATAACTGGGAAAACCAAAAATGTTCCAAAAATAAGTTATTATTTCAGTTCGTTCATGCATACAGATAATGAAAGAACTCTTTCAGAGCAAGAGCAAGAGCAAAAAAAAAAAAAAAAAAAAAAAAGGTATTTAATTTAAGTTTTTATAAGGTTGGTTTCTTTTGTATAGGGCTAGACTAGGGCCTATAATCTTTGTATCTTTGTAAAGGAATGAGAGATAATAGTATATGGAGGACCAAATTACTCAAAATGAAATAACTGAATAAATAAATAAATAAATAAATAGTGAATTCAATAAAAACAGTTAAATCTATCAGTTTATTCTGAAATAATTTATTTTACTAATTATTAATTAAATAAATCAACAAATAAATGTATATATTTATTTTGTAAAATTCCATGAGAAAACAACATTTATTGTTTAATATATTTCACAGTATCCTCTTTCACACACTATTATTGTCTTTAAATATCTATTTTTTCATAATTAAATGTTCTTTTTCAAAAAGCTGTTTTTCATAATAATGTACTGCGTTTATGAATGGCACCTATTTGACAAATCATGTTTTTCAAAGCACTATTTTCCCAAAGATTCTTTTCATAATAATAGAGGACATTTCACAGATGCCAGACAACAGGCAGTGGGCAGTGCTTGGCGCTGATTGGTTGAAAATTGAAGAGCGGACAGACATGACATGACAAAACGATCTTCATGTGGCTGGTGACATTAGTCACTGAATGCTCCACCCTCATATAGTTTTTTTCTCCTCATTAATATCAAAGATGTTCATTAATGATTGTTTTTCAAGAGCAGTTACACGTTTGTGTGCATTTTGTTTTGTGATTTTACCAGAAAAAATAGACCCTCCGCAACGGCATTAAGCAATAGATTCACGCGTGTTCATCTGAAGGCTGTGAACAAGCCAAAAAAGAACATCCTGTCTGATAACGGCGGCAACAAGCACTCAGCATTATTTAAAAAAAAACAACACATTCCTGCACAAGATCACCTCTTATTGTAAGGGAACACTCCTTTTTTTTGAAAATAGGTGCAGCAGGCGCAATGATATTACACAGTGCCTCTCTCAATTGTCTCCATGGTTGCAAGGCACACTCCCTGTGCAAACAGGGGCTCACAGGCACTGTGTAATATCATTGCGCCTGCTGGACCCATGGTACGGCAGCAAAGTTGCTTGATTATTACGCCAGAATGAGAGTATAGTTCCTAGCCATATCGGCCTAGAAAATCGCAACTTTTCATTTTCCGTCTATATTAGTACATGATGTAGCTACAGAAGAGTCAAGTTTAAAATAGGAAAAATATCGAAACTCTTTGGTCATTTTTGAGCAAGATGCTATTGGTCTCATCAGATTCAATGAACTATGCTAAGCTGCAGCTAAAAGTGCTACCACCAGACCCAGAGATCGCCTGAATGGATTTGAAAACGATAAAATTCAACTGTTTAACTCTAGGGGAGTTTGAAAATGAGCCTATTTTCAGTGGAGTGTTCCTTTTACGATAAATTAATGTCAACTGGATATGTTTCTTTTGCATTAGGTAACAGATATCCGTACAGCGAGATATAAAAAAAGGACATTATCGACCGTGGGAAAATGTGGTGGAGACATCACGCAAATTACGCATGCCACATAACTACTCATCTACAAGAACTCTGCGTTCAGTTGCTTGTAAAGTGTTCCATATGTAGTCATCAATTTCTAGATCCCCTGATGCACTTATTTGCAGGTCCTTTATGTCGTCTAATCCAGATAACAGAGCATCACTAAACAAAACATTCCCTTCTACTTCATTTGCAAATGAAAGCAGTGCGTTTTTTTATTGAAGTCCCCATTCTATACTCAAGTCTTACAGTCATATTTGTTTGCAATCTTTTAGTTCACATCACCAGACCTAAGTAATTCATCAGAAAAGAAAAGTTTTTTCATAGTAGTATGCTGCGTTGTTCTATTGACACATTCATAAACGTAGCATATTATTATGAAAAAAAGCTCTTAATTATGAAAAAATAAATATTTAAACAATAATAGTTTAAAAGACAATGTGAAATATATTAAACAATAAATTTTGTGTTGTGATACATTTAATTGCTGTTTTATTGAATTCATTATATATTTAATTTTGCATAATTTGGTCCACCATATTATGAGGATTTAAAGACATAGAAATAGTGCAGTTTGATCTCTCATCAAGAATAGTTATGCCAGCATTCGAGTTAAAAGGGAGTAGAAATAAAATCCCCAAACCTATTCAATGTGTCCTTGAACTTCAGTATATTCCATTTCAATAGCCTTAACTCGTCCTTGTGCATGATACATCCAAAGATTCCAATGTGATCTTCCTGGTGTATCCCCCAAGGTTTGAAACTCAAGCGATAATAGTTAAACCCCAAAGACAAACACAAACTCAGTTCCACCATTTCCGCAGGGCTCTCACTATCTGCGACTCCTCACCTCTATGATTGTCTCCTTTAGCAGACCACATCCTTTTTTTCATCTTATGATTTTTGGTCAGATAAATAATGAAGATCATAATTAATTGGTTTAAAATTCGTTAAATACTCTGCTTACTCATTCATTTGAAGGTGACGGCAATGATAGAAAAATCAGAATTGCCGTTAAAGTGTAATGGCCCATTAAAGGATTAGTTCACTTTCAAATCAAAATTTCCTAATAATTTACTCACCCCATGTCATCCAAGATGTTCATGTCTTTCTTTCTTCAGTCAAAAAGAAATTAAGGTTTTTGATGAAAACATTCCAGGATTTTTCTCCATATAGTGGACTTCAATGGAGCCCAAACGGTTGAAGGTCAAAATTAGTTTCATTGCAGCTTTAAAGTGTCTACAAGATCCCAGATGAGGAATAAGGGTCTTATCTAGAGAAACCATCGCTCATTTTCTTAAAAAAAAAAAAAAAAGAAAAAGAATACGTTTTAACAATAAATGCTCATCTTGAAATAGCTCTCTTCTTCTTCTCCTTCTTCTTCTTCTCCTCTATTTGAATTCTAGCAGTGTAGACACTGCTAAGTGTATTACTGCCCTCCACAGGTCAAAGTTTGAACTAATTTCTATATACTTGCTGTATAAAAGGCTCCTGGAGAAATTAAAGGGGACCTATTATGCCCCATTTTACAAGATGTAAAATAAGTCTCTGGTGTCCCCAGAGTGTTTATGTGAAGTTTTAGCTCGAAATACCTCACAGATCATTTTTTATAGCATTTTAAAATTGCCACTTTTAGTGGTTGAGCAAAAACGAGCCATTTTAGTGTGGTCCCTTTAAATGCAAATGAGCTGCTGCGATGGCCTAAGAGGGCGGAGCTTCAAGAGCTCATTCTCGGGTGACAGGATTCAGTTAGGACGCACTATAATGTCAGAAACTGCTAATATATGCTGCATGGAAATAGAACAGGTATAGTTTAGTTAAATTACGGTCATAACTTATATTGTCTCCTTGTTTTTAATCCACTTTATTAGTACAAGTCTGTTGTACCGTCCGAATGATGGCCAAAACTATACAGATGAGTTTTATGATGTTTATTGTACTTAACAGAAAAGATGAAGCGTCTGTTTTCAGAAAATCTCTGTAAGAGCTTAATAAAACACAGTGCAAGTGTGCAATAAAATGTTATCCATAAACTCTCTCTCTCTTATCCTTGAATTATCACCAACACACATTGCGAAGAACACAGAAACACTCGTTACAACTAACAGTAAACAAATATATAAAGACCTTATGCATTTCGGGTGGTGCTTAATAAACTTTATACCCGTAAATAAACTCAGATGAACTGTAATAAAGTGCCCTCACCTTCATTACTGTCATATCCAGTATCATTCTGGAGACTGTAAGCTGGATCACGAACAGTGTTTACTTGTACAGGTATATCCTTGAGTAGCACATTTTTAGCACAGTCTCTGTTTTGTATTATCCCTTTGTATTGATATTCGTTCACAAAGCAGTCCGGTGTGGAATGATTCACGCAGACATAAATGAATTTCGGCAGAACTGAGGGAGACTTTTCTGGAAAACCAAGTTAATCCACCTCGTTTTCAGCAGCTCAGATTTAGGTGGTAAATGAAGAGAACTATGTGGATTAATCCATCCAGCTACGGAACACCAAACACAAAACTCTTGGGAGAGATTCTCGTCAGTGCAGCAATGGCGGACTCAATGGCTGTGAACGCGCTTAGGGCGGTTCTATGTTCAAACGGCAGTGTCTGTCAACATTCGTGGACGGGGCCTGTGGCTTTTGTGACGTTACACTGCCAGGGGATCTGGAAACGGCTTGTTTTGAGATACTGCTTATGATTTATGGGGATTAAAAAAAAAAAAAAAAAGGAGTGGGTGGATTTTTATCACTATAGGGTGGTTGTGTGCACACGCTGCCAACACACTTTTATGTCCAAACACCATGCAAAAGTGAATTTTGCATAATTGGTCCCTTTTATTGATGGACTCCTAGAGTGTATTTCCCGATGCATCCAGTAAGAGGCATTATTGTTGAAGTTTGCCGTCTGCTGAGTCTGTGCGTCATCATATTATTACTGAGAGAACGGTGTTATAAAATATTCGGTGTCTGAGATTTTCGGTGATACTGGGCGGAGCTTACATGAATATTCACGAGTTTTCTGTTTTGTGTCAAAGCGCCACTGAAAATTTTAGTGGACTATCCTTGGAATACAGAACTGTTTTCTGTAACGTTATTGTGTTTCCGCGTCGAATGAATTTATTATTCTTTTTTATTAATAACTGTTTATGTATGCTCAATAGTTTGTAGGTTACATTGTGTCGTGAGATATACTTTAGTAGTGATTACAGCCACTGGTCTATCGTTAGGAAATGAGCCAATATCGAGTTTGTTTGTTTTAGTAGGCTATAACTGTTTTGATTTTATTTTAGTTCGTTTGAGAAGATAACTTATATAAATGTATATGTGGTTGCATAATAAAAGTTTCAGTTGTGATTGTGTCATTCCCTATTGCTTTCACAGATAGCCTGCATAACCTTAACCAGAGATTATTATTTTTAAAACACATTGAGAGTTAGATTTATGTTCCATTTATGTTTTTGACATGCATGAATTAATGTAACCTTCTTTATCCTTTTCTGCAAAACACACAATGCTCGAATAGAAACATGAGACAGTGATATTAGCTTCCCTGCAGCACTTTCACAAGGTTTTATTTTAATGCGCTTTCCACAACAATTAAAATGTTAAAACTGATTTACAAGTGGTTAAATTGATCAGCTACAAAACTAAAAGTGCAGGTACTAATGCAGGTTATTTAAAAATATTTAGGCTATATGGAGAAGACAATTGTCAAAAGTATGAGGAATATTATTGTTATGTGGATAATCAGACATATATACATACTGTGATTGTTCTGTCATTTCTTAATTGCTTGCTCAGTTGGTAAATATTTTTAAAGAGACTTTATTATACCCTAAAGTTAATTGTTATTTTTTTCATATTATTAGGAAACATTCTCAATCTTTTTTTTTCCCACAAAATGATGCATTTCACTGACAAAAAAACATTTTAATGTGGAAAAGTTTCACACAGTGTTGATATGAAACTATATGGAACGTCTAGGTTACTATTGTAACCCCCATTCCCAGAAGGAGGGAACGGAGACGTTACGTCGATACTGACGTAATGGGGTCTCACCAGGGAGCCCAATCACCTCCAAGGGTACAAAACAAGCCAATGGGAATTGGCCTGTGAGATTTACATGCCGGGCCCCTCCCCCGGCATCCGGGTATAAATAGGGCCGGCATACTCACCTTCATTCATATTTTTGCTGAGGAGCCGAGATAGGTATCTGGCCGCTCAGCGGTGACTTAGAGCTATGGCAGGGGAACGTAACGTCTCCGTTCCCTCCTTCTGGGAACGGGAGTTACAATAGTAACCTAGACGTTCCCATTCAGTCAGTCACATTCGACGTTACGTCGATACTGACGTAATGGGGTCCCGTGGAAAACGCCATAGCAACTGAACCACGTTACGAGTGTTAGGGAGGCAGATGCTGGCAGGCCGTAGCGTGCCAAATGCAAGTGCGGCCCATACTCGCAACCCTCCAGCGCCCAGAGTAAGCCCAGGAATGTCTTCCATACCAGTGGGATGGAGAGGACAGGGCGTTACAATGGAACGGTCGAAGCTGCTGTTCCTTACCCACAGGGAAGAGTGCTTCGGAACTCAATTCCCTCGTTTTTCAGCAATGACCAAAACGCCAGGAAAGCGTTCCCCGAGGAGGGGAAAGCTACGGAGACCACACCCTGCCCGAAGGGAGGTAATGTGTGGAAGACACATATGGACTGGTCTGAGAACAGTAACGCATATGGAAGATCTCTGATGTAGGTCCTACCTTCCTTGAGGAACAACTAGCAATCAGAGACAGGGCAAAACGAAGCCGCCCAGGGAAAGACACGGGTTTACCATCAGGGAAACCGTACCGTGGACAAACACATATGGGATTACCTGCGGGGAATCACAGCATATGGGCATCTAGTCCAGTACAAGGGCAGACCAATCGGGCATACACACGAGTACTGGACCTAGCGCCGGACGCCTCCGCCGCGTCCAGCTGCCGCAGGATGCAGGAGGAACTCCACAGGGTTCACCATTACGGGGAACTGAACTGAGGAGCGGGAAAAGTGCTCGCATTCCCTCTCCCGAGGGAAATGGCACAGCAAGCGAACACCCATGGCTATCTACGAGTAGACAGCACACGGGTGGACTACGGTTCCACTCTGAGATTATAATATCTCGCGAATGTATTCGGTGTCGCCCAGCCTGCAGCTCTGCAAATATCTGCAACAGAGGCACCGTGCGCCAACACCCAGGAAGAAGCAACACCCCGAGTGGAGTGAGCTCGCAACCCGAGGGGGCACGGCTCGCCTTGGGACTGGTACGCCAAAGCGATGGCATCCACTATCCAGTGGGCCAACCTCTGTTTGGAGACAGCCTTTCCCTTCTGCTGACCTCCAAAACAGACAAAGAGCTGCTCAGAGCTTCTGAAGCTCTGCATGCGGTCCACGTAAACGTGCAGAGCACGAACGGGACACAGCAGCGCAAGGGCTGGGTCTGCCTCCTCCGGGGGCAGTGCTTGCAGGTTCACCACCTGGTCCCGGAAGGGAGTGGTGGGAACCTTGGGCACATATTCAGGCCGGGGTCTCAAGGTAACGTGAGAGTAGTCCGGCCCGAATTCCAGGCACGAATCGCTGACCGAAAATGCTTGCAGGTCCCCAACCCTCTTGAAGGAAGCGAGCGCGGTCAGGAGCATTGTCTTGAGAGACAGATGTTTTAGCTCGGCTGACTCAAGGGGCTCGAAGGGAGCTCCCCGAAGGCCCGAGAGGGCAATGGAGATATCCCAGGAGGGAATGAGGTGAGGCCTAGGGGGATTTAACCTCCTGGCGCCCCTGAGGAACCTGATGATCAGGTCGTGCTTTCCTAGTGACTTGCCATCGAGCACATCGTGATGCGCTGCGATGGCGGCCACATAGACCTTCAGGGTGGAAGGGACAGCCTCCGTTCCAAACCCTCTTGAAGGAAGGAAAGCACAACACTGACCGGGCATTTCCGGGGGTCTTCCCGGTGGGAAGAACACCACTCAATGAACAGACTCCACTTCATGGCATAAGCGCGCCTCATAGAGGGGGCTCTGGCCGAAGTGATGGTGTCGACTACCGCGGACGGTAGGCCACTCAAGTCTGCCTCGTCCCATCCAGGAACCACACGTGGAGGTTCCACAGATCGGGACGCGGGTGCCATATGGTGCCCTGCCCCTGAGAAAGGAGGTCCTTCCTCAGGGGGATGCGCCAGGGATGGGCTGTCGCGAGGAGCATGAGTTTCGGGAACCAGGCCCAGTTGGGCCAGTACGGCGCAACTAGCAAGACCTGCTCCTCGTCCTCCCTGACCTTGCACAGTGTCTGTGCAAGGAGGCTTACTGGGGGAAATGCATATTTGTGTAGGCCCCGGGGCCAGCTGTGTGCCAGTGCATCCGTGCCGAGGGTCCCCTCTGTCAGCGAATAAAACAACTGGCAATGGGCGGATTCCTGAGAAGCGAACAGGTCCATTTGCGCTTCCCCGAATCGGCTCCATATCAGCTGGACCGCCTGGGGGTGGATTCTCCATTCCCCTGGGAGCGTGAGCTGTCGTGAGAGCGCGTCGGCCACACGATTGAGCTCGCCCGGGATGTAGAAGGCATGCAGCGACCTGAGTCGGCGCTGACTCCACAGGAGGAGATGGCGGGCGAGTTGCGACATGCGACGGGAGCATAGACCACCCTGGTGGTTGATGTACGCTACAGTCGATGTATTGTCCGTCTGGACCAGTACATGCTTGCCCTGCAGCAGCGGTCGAAACCGGCGCAGCGCAAGGAGTACTGCCAGCAACTCGAGGCAGTTGATATGCCAGTGCTGAAGCGTGAAGCCAGTGCTGAAGCAGTCTCACATGAAGCAATCCGAGCGGCGTGACTGCGGCTGTGGATGCCATATGCCCCCAGGAGCCTCTGAAATTGTTTCAGTGGGACCGCTGTTTTCCGCGAGAACGAGTTCAGGCAGTTCAGCACCGACTGTGCATGCTCGTTGGTGAGACATGCTGTCATGTTGACCGAGTCCAGCTCCACACCGAGAAAAGAAATGCTCTGCACGGGGCAAAGCTTGCTCTTTTCCCAGTTGACCCGAAGCCCCAACTGGCTGAGGTGACTGAGCACCAGGCTGCTCTCGGGACTGGGCCAGAATAAGCCAGTCGTCGAGGTAGTTGAGGATGCGAAGGGCCCCCCTCTGCGACTTTGGTAAAGACGCAAGGAGACAGGGACAGCCCGAAAGGTAGGACCTTGTACTGATATGCCTGCCCCTCGAACGCAAACCGTAGGAACGGTCTGTGTCGAGGAAGGATCAAGACATGAAAGTATGCGTCCTTCAGGTCGATTGCTGCAAACCAATCCTGGGTGCGAACGCACGTGAGAATGCGTTTCAGCGTGAGCATCTTGAACGGGAGCTTGTGAAGGGCCCGATTCAAGACACGCAGATCCAGGATTGGTCGTAACCCCCCTTCTTATATGACCCAGAGGTTTCGGAAATTGCTCTTTTATTGACAAAAAGAAAACGGAACACAGGATTCTACCCCGGGCCCTCTCCCGGGGGAAGGAGCGGTGCGGTCACCGTCTCCCGTAGAGCAGCTCCCGAAACAACTGGGTCTCCCGTCTCAAGGCCGCTTCTTGGCCTTCTTCCTTTTGGAAGGAGGCTTGGCGGACTGGGCGGGGGGTGTGGCCTTCCTGTGGGTGGCTCTAGGAGGATGGGAGGGTTCCAATCTCACAGGAGCCTGAGCCGCAGGAGGACGCCCTCGGCGAGGAGCAGACAAAGGCACGGCCCGTGGCGGATTGGTGGCATCATCACGCCGGGGCAGGATGTGCTTTATGGCCTCCGTCTGCTTTTGCACTGCCGAGAACTGCTGAGCGAAGTCCTCGACAGTGTCCCCGAAGAGGCCGGCCTGGGAGATGGGGGCGTCAAGAAAGCGAGCTTTGTCGACATCCCTCATCTCAGCCAGGTCCAACCAAAGATGCCGTTCCTGAACCACCAGGGTGGACATCGTTTGACTCAGGGCGCGCACCGTGACTTTCATCGCCCAGAGGGTGAGGTCGGTCGCCGTGCGCAGCTCTTGCAGCAACCCTGGCTCAGCACTACCCTCGTGCAACTCTTTCAGAGCTTTCGCCTGATGGACCTGCAAGATGGCCATGGCGTGCAGGGCAGAAGCCGCCTGTCCAGCGGTGGAGTGAGAGCGGCCGTGGTCTTACCCGCCTTGGACGGGAGACGTGGACGATTCCGCCAGGTGGCCGCGGACTGCGGGCACAAGTGCACCGCAATCGCACGCTCCACCTGCGGGATGTCCACGTACCCCTTGGCGGCTCCACCATCGAGGGTAGTGAGAGTGAAGGAGGCAGAAGACTGTAGTCTGGCAGTGTGAGGTGCCAACCATGTCTTCTGGAGCTCCTCATGCACCTCCAGGAAGAATGGTACTGGGGCGGGACGCGGCTGGGAGCTGCGCCCCGGACACAGAAACCAGTCATCCAACTGCGAGCGCTCGGGACATGGTGGAGGGTTCCACTCGAGGCCGATGCCCGCGGCGGCCCGGGCAAGCATGGCTGTTAGCTCAGAGTCCGCCTCCGACTGAGCAACCATCACAGAGGGCGGAAGCTCGGAGTCGTCGTCGCTCTCTGAACCGTTCAGCCCACTCCCCGATGCAGCGATCGACATCCGATCCTCCTCCGGAGTGCCGAAAGTGACGTGGGGCACCCCCGAGGAGGGCCCCGCAGCAGGCGTCAGCTCGATGGCACATGGTGTTGTTGTGGAGGAGTGGGAGGTTCGTGGGGACGGACCCGACGAAGTGGCTCCCACTGTAATCAGATCTCCCAGAGCACTAACCGGACCGGCGGCCGCTACAGCCGCCGGCGCTGGGGTAGTGACAGAGGGGACCCTCGCTTCTGTGTTAAAGAAGGAGAGTCGCGATCTCAACATCAACATGGACATGCCCTCGTAATGAGGGCATGTACCATCCACGAGCGCTGACTCAGCGTGCGGTCTACCCAGACACGTGAGACAGTGGTCGTGGCCGTCAGAGGAGGTCAGGAAACGACCGCATCCAGAAACACACGGTCGAAAAGACATCTTGAAAAAGACGCTGATCGCCCGTGCTTGCTCTTTCAGTATACCTCACCTGCCGAAGCACCCAGGGATGAGTGCAGCACCGTCCTGTGGGCAGCGTGCCGTCACACCCACCGCTGAGCGTGCCTTCCCAACCAGCTGGAGAGACTCGAGCAGCCACCGGAACAAACAGTCGATAGCAATTAAAATGGCTGTTTTTCAGGAACTTGTCCTGTAGCAATTATAATTGCTGTTTGCTCTTTTTATGAAGAAATTCGCTCTCTTGAAGAGGTGAATAGTAGATCCGATCTGATCGGTATCGAAGTATGAATGAAGGTGAGTATGCCGGCCCTATTTATACCCAGATGCCGGGGGAGGGGCCCGGCATGTAAATCTCAGAGGCCAATTCCCACAGTTATCACATGCGTAATTCACCATGGCCTATTTGGATAATAAATAAACTATATTTAAAGTACATTAACATGTTTTCTTGCATGTGTGCAATTTTTGAAACATATTACATATAGAAATTTAAGTCTACCCAGATTAGAAGTGCTTCTGCAAACTATTAAAGTTCACTACTGCCTTCACCACAGGAGTTTACAATTAATATTATTATGCTACCATACATTTTGGCAAACTTTCAAAACTATATGCTTAAAAGACTCAAGTTAATACAGAAACAACAAAAATAGGCTACTTAAAACGCTATTGGCTCGTTTAGCGAATCCTAACGACACATCTGGCGAATCATTGGCTGTGTTCATATCAAACATAGCTAACACATGACACAACATAACACAATATAGCTTATATATAAAATCTTGTGCATCAATAACAGTTAGAATATAAGCTTGACTTCGTTTAACGCTGAAACATAGGCTAATTATTACCTTTAATGTAAGCCGAAGAGCGTGCACTAAAATTTTCAGTGGCGCTTTAACACAAAACAGGAAACTCGTGAATATTGTGTAATGTAATGTAAGCTCCGCCCAGTTTCACCGAAAATCTCAGACACCGAATATTCCTGCCTGTTATTTCGGATTATTTTATTTTTTTTGGCGTTTGGTGTGTTAGTTGTGCATAAAGTAAGTTTTCTTCGATTTATATATGTTTTAAATGCGTTTGAAGTGTATTATTTAATTTTGTACATTTGCACGGGCATGCACGGACATGTAACGTTTCACGTGTGCTGTTCGATAGACAAACAATATATGCTATGTAATTTCTACTAAATACAGATTCAAATGTTACAGTTTACATAGTAATCGATCTGTAATCGCTCATGTTTTGATACTTTGGAAAGATTTAACCCGTATTACTGCCTTTTGAAGGTTATTTGGGAAATTGCATTGTTTGTTAATGTAACTGGATTTATTAATATATTAATACCGAAGTCATTTCATGGGACCAGACCAGTAGTTATATTGTCTTCCTTTGCACATCCTCTGCATATTTAACAGTCATTTAAAGATTATATTGGAAATGTTAGTATTAAGGAATGTCTGATTTATTTGTGATTATGTACCTATTTCCACTTATACTGTTATGTTTTGTTATTTGTGGACTAATATTCAATACACTTTGGAAAGAAGCTCCAGTCTCCTCATTCTTTGTGTCCTGACCGACACCCCAGGGGTGTATACTGCTGATAGTTAGAACCAGAGCCTAGCAGTCTCCTTTCCTCTCCAACACTTGCACTAGAATATTGTATATGACAATTTAGTTCAAACTTTGACCTGAGTAGGGCAGTAATACACTTAGCAGTGTCTACACTGCTGGAATTCAAATAGAGAAGAAGAAGAGAGCTAGTTCAAGATGAGCATTTATGGTTAAAACGTATAAAAAAATTTAGAAAATGAGTGATAGTTTCTCTAGATAAGATCCTTATTTCTCGGCTGAGATCTCTGTAAACTGTAATTTTGACCTTCAACCATTTGGGCTCCATTGAAGTCCACTATATGGAGAAAAATCCTGGAATGTTTTCATCAAAAACCTTAATTTCTTTTTGACTGAAGAAAGAAAGACATGAATATCTTGGATGACATGGGAGTGAGTAAATTATCAGGAAATTTTAATTAGAAAGTGAACTAATCCTTTAAAATCTAACGCAAATTTTTAAAGAAAAAACTATTAAAAAGCAGTGACGCTTACTGCGCAGTATTCACATCATCTCCATAAGAACTTTGTGCCCAAAGCAGATTTTTACATCAACACATTCTGACTTGTACATGCTTCTTTTTTTCATACAAGTAATTTACAGTTTATTGGTATTTTTGAAAGGTCCTATTCACAAATGAATTCCTTTATAACACCTTAACAATATAGCTTAATGTGTGTAAAGATATCTACTTTTATTTGAATTAACTGAAGAATGAATGAATAAAGTTTCTATCTGTTATTAAGTTCTATCTGTTTCTAGATGCACCTCAGACTTCCATCTATCCAAAGGATAATGTACAGCTGGGTGTTCAGAACACCCTTGTCTGTCATGTGACTGGCTTCTACCCTCCATCTCTCAGCATCTCATGGACTAAGAATAATGTTAATGTGACAGAGGGTATGAGTTTAAGTCAGTACCATCCAAGGACAGATGGTACATTTAACATATTCTCCACTCTCAAGTTTACACCTGCTGAAGGAGACATTTACAGCTGCACGGTGAACCACAGAGCCCTCCAAGGGCAACCTCAGACCAAAATATGGGGTGAGTGTGATATTCAAATAGAATCAACAGACATTATATTTCAGTACAGTCCAACATAACAATAATAATAATAATAACAGAAAGCTTTTATCATATTCATGCACCCTCCAATATCCTATGCATGTGTTGTCCAGATGTTGAAGTTGCCCTCCCAGGTGTTGGTCCAGCTGTGTTCTGTGGAATGGGTCTGACTCTTGGACTGTTGGGAGTCACTGCTGGAACATTGTTTCTCATTAAAGGAAAAAGCTGCAACTGACCTATGGAACCATGGAAGCACACTTTGAAAAGTTCCAATGGTAAAAGTTTACAATAAGGTTTCATTAGTTAACAATAGTTTTCGTCCCATTGACATCCTCCAGAAAGGGAACGTCTAATGTAACCTCTTTTCCCTTAGAACAGGTAATGAGACACTGCATCTCCCTGCCATGCCTTGGGGCTGCCTGCTGAACAGTCTATACAGAAAATAAGCAGATGACATGTTCTCTAGGCACCCCTTATATACTATACGATTGCCGTGATTTGATAAGCATTTCAGACACCAGTTCACATAGAGGTGTTCCCCAATAGTGTCATTAATGCAGTGTGTCATTCCATGTTCTCAGGGAACAGAGGTTACATTAAAGGGTTAGTTTACCCAAAAATGAAATTAATGTCATTTATTACTCACCCTTACGTTGTTCTACACCCGTACCTTCGTTCATCTTCGGAACACAACTTGAAATCCGATGGCTCAGTGAGGCCTGCATAGACAGCAATGCCACCAAACTTCTCAAGATCCAGAAAGGATCTGAATCTAAACAAAACATTCAAAGCAGTGTTTTAATATCGGCCATCACCAAATATTGTTGTATTATAAAGCAACAAGAATACTTCTTGTGCCAAAAAAGTATTTATTAACTTGTCTTAATGTTCATGTTAATGTTAGCTCACAGTCAGAAACAACTTTTCTAACAGCTTTTTATATAACAGCTTAGAATATTTTTGTTATTTCATGTTAGTCATAGCATTTACTGCATGTTTACAAATGAGACCTTACTGTAAAGTGTTTCCAATCTATTAATGGTGTAATCAACTGAGCAATCTGAAAACAATGCTATATTTCACTTTTGTGTCATTTCAAACAACAGGTGACATTCTTGATGTTAAAGATATAAATACATAGAGGCATAAATCTGGATTAAATCTGTCCTAGCATTTTATTGTATCTTTAATACTTCAAGAAGCATTACCACCTTTGCTTTCTATGTAACACCAAACATGCATGTTAAACCTTATTTCTTTAAGAAAACCTTATTAAAAACATCACATTTGCAATTCAAATTATTCTTTTGAAAAAAAAAAAAAGTGAGATTATCGATGTATCCTATCTTACTAGTTTCTTTCTGGGTGGATTTAAATATTTCATGCAATATTATATATATTATATAATATGTATGTATATGTATATACATACATACACAAATTAAACATTTATTTGAAAATGAGGTATAAATGAATACTAAATATTATTACAGTATGTAATGGTAGTAATCCAATAAAATTAATTTACTCTAAATATACTGGCATTTGTATTTTATGATGCACTTCACATAAAGGAGAATGGGTGCTGCAGAATGTTTCTACTTCTACTATGTACCTTTGTTATTTTGATAAAAACAATGTAAAGATGTATTCTTTTACTACTTGACTATGATTTCTGTTGCTATATTTTCAGAAGCTTTTTTCATCTTCCACAAAAAGACCTTCCACAAAAAGACCATCTAAAAACTAATTGTCACATCACAGAAAGGAACAGACAGGTGAGTAACACAAAAACTTTATTTAAATCAGAGGCACAGATCTGGACAGAGGAGATGAATGGTGAGTATAGAAAGCATGTTGAAGTATGACTTAGCTGAAAGAAACACAATGTCTCTTTGCAAGATTGTTGAGAAGACTGAAGGCTGACAGATGGATCAGGTAAGTAGCAGGGAAGTGGTCTTGAGGTTCGTATGGATGTTGTGGTAACATGTAGACAAGACCAGACAAGGATGGTGACTGGAGATATAGGGAGTGCTGATGAGAAGTGTAGGTGCAGGTGATTCCATATGACGAGCTGACTGGGTGCAGGTTTGGATCAGGTGGGATTCTGGGAAATGTAGTGCAGGGAAGGTGACTGAGCTGGTGGCTGACAGTACTCCTCCCTCCAGGGAGGCGCGCCCTCACACCGTAGATGGTTCAGCCGGGGAGGGAAGAAGGCATCCTGGAGTCGTGACAGGTGATCCGAGTGATGAGGGTAGGTCATCTCCAGGAAGGTACAGGGAGCTTGGATGGATCTGGCAGTTCAGGATGACATGGCAGTTCAAGGGGCCATGGTGGATCTGGAAGTTCAGGAGGTCATGGAGGTGTTGCCCATTCGGGAAGCCATAGCGGTTCAGGCAGTTCAGGACCCACCCCCCCTACGGTAGTCAGGACCTGGAGCCGGCACTGGACGATAGTCGAGCTGGAGTCATTGTGTGCGAATTCTGGGACATGAAGCGGGCTCATTGGCTAGAGCGGGCTGGAGCTGGAGCCATCTCAGGGCTCTCGACGAGGCAGGGAGTTTTCGAGGTGGCCCACAGCAAGGTCTGAGTGTGCATCGCAACACTTACCTGGTTCCACGATTTTTGTCAGTACATCCATGAAAAATTCAGTTATGTGTCGCCACAACACCCCAGCATAAACGCTTCTGATAAAATATTTATTATTAAAGCATAAACATTCACAAACCACAGTTTTAACCAACAAGAAAGCTGCAGCATGCATGGTTTGGTTTGGCAGAGCGCTTCCTTTATAAGGCCGGTTTCACACCGCAACCATCAGCGGCGCGTTAGCAGAGCATGAACATGAACTGCAGCTGCAAAGACATGCAAGTATTCACACTGGAAGCATTTGTACAGCGTCACAGCAGCGGCTCCAAGCTGCATATAAAGTGAGCATTTCTTTAAAAAGACAGCTATAAATGATTTTTTACAAGTTGGTCATTTATAAACTTGATAGTCTTGAAAGTTTGTTAACATGGGGTTGAAGGGGTGGATTCTGGAATCCACTGGCGCTTCAATATATCTTTTAAGTTATTAATCAACATTTATATTTCTGTTAAAATATTTGAATGACTTCTTCAATGTATGTTAAAGCATCTATTTTCCTCTGTACCTCTCACTGAGAGAACAGAACATGTTATCAGTATGTGTTGGGAAAGTTTCCTGCTCAGAGCAGATCTCAGATCAACTTGAAGAAGCTGTGAATCGTGTAAGTGTTTTGTGCAGGTCCCTTTGTACTGGACAACTGGCATTCTGCTTGAGACCAGCAGACACCATGTCATGACCCCAAAAGGATATCCGGTACCTAAATCCAGGGTCCCCCTCGTCATCACCGTGACAAAGGGAGATATGCTACTTACTATCTGTCCATGTGTGGAAAATTTCTAATCTTGTCTATTTTTCTTAGCCAATCAGAATCATTCAACCTGAAGTAATGACGTAGTTAGTTGACTCTGTTAGAGTATAATTGTTGTGGAAATGTGAATGTACGGAGAGCAGCCTACGAACTCCTTGTGAGACTTGAAGCTGGCTTCTGCTGATGAAACTGCAAACTATTCTTCATTAAATTTTTCTTCAATTTATTAATTTTTTTTTAAACTTTGACTCCGGGTCTTTATTCAACATATCTGGTTTCAAGGGTCCTAAACTGTTTATCCCCAACAGTTTATGGTGGAGGAATTGTGAGCAATCATTCTTTGGTGACATCCCTGATTAACCAACAAACAAGGTAGGAAGATTTATTTATTTATTGGTTAGGGCTGTCTGGTTGAAAGAGTTGAGAGAATTGGGAAGTGAGACGGTGGTTACGCACTCAGACGTGAGTGTAGGACACCAGGTCTTTGAATACAGGCTGGTGTATTACCGAAAGCCATCAGAGGCAGACGATTGGTGATAACTACACTCCATTAAGGAGTTGGAAAGCACTGAAAGCCATCAGAGGCAGACAGTGTGGTGGATACCCCACCCCATTAAGGGGGAGGAAAGACACTAGTAAGCTGGGATACTATACTCTATTAAAGGGTTGATAAAGACACTGGAAGCCATAAGAGGCAGACAGTGTGGGGATACTACACTCTCCATTAAGGGGTTGTAAAGAAGTTACTACTAGTGTGTCTCACATAACAAAGCTCTCTGACTCCAATTCCAGACAGGGGCGCCCCGAGTTTAGTGATTCAGGTAATCAGGAATAGAATTGTAGCTTTTGGTTAAATATGAAGAAATAGAGATAGGGATAAGGGTTGGTTGGTCAAGGATGCATCAGGAACGATCCCAATGAAAATAAAGTTGTGACCCTAATTGGACTGGACCAGTATATGTAACTGTGATTTTGGAGTATACTTTGCAGTTTCATCACGCAGAAGCCAAAGCTGTGTTTTTTCAAAGATCGCCGCCTCCATCTATTTCAGGTGAGTATTAACTTTTACTAAGATATGGCTGACAAATGGAGTAACTTGATCAGTTCTGATACAGATGACACAGAAGGGAGTAAACGCTGTAAGCAGCTTTGCTCTGAGGCTCTCACTTCAAAGAAATATGCAGAGCTAATCAAGAAAATGTTGTGGAAGAAAATGCCACAAGTGTGGGAAACTTGGCCATATTCACAGATTTTGTAAACAAAAGAAGAAAGAAACAAAAAAAGAGACTTCCACTCTGTCTGAGAGCTTGTGAAACTATAATAATAAGTTTTATATTAAATGGACAAAAACAGGTTAATGTAAAATGACTGAAAATAAATCTAAAACGTGAGTTACAAATATATATAAAAAGTAAGTAGAGAATGAAAATAGGGATGATTGGATGTTCTGAAAGTTTCAATTTATGGAAAAATATTTGAACAGTCTCAAGTATGTTTTCTTGTGATGAGCACATCACTACTGTGAATGTGAATAACTAAATGATGTAGGACCTCTAAGTTCTAAATATTTGGTTTTTGATGGTCAAAGTGACAGAAGGTTTAAGTGGCAAAAATGAGACTGCCAGTGTCACAGAGACGTGAGTTTGTAATGACTAAGTTCCCTGATATATGGGTGAAAGACAAATATAAAAATAATGTTTATTTGAAAACGAATGTCAATTCTGGCAAAGTCTTAAGTTGGGCCAGAGTTACAAGAAATAGGTAAAGTTTGATGTTAAAAGTTATAAAAAGACAGTGTACCAGTCCTGAAATCCTCAGAGTCTCTCTCTCATTCAAAGTCAGCTAAAAGCTGCTATCTGATTTCACTGCCAAATCAGAAGTGCAATAGAACAGTTTTTTAAATTAAAGGTGCCCTAGAACGTCTTTTTAAAATATGTAATATAAGTCTAGGTGTCCCCTGAATGTGTATGTGAAGTTTCAGCTCAAAATACCCCATAGATTTTTTTTAATAAATTTTTTTAACTGCCTATTTTGGGGCATCATTAACTATGCACCGATATATAGGTTGCGGCCCCTTTAATTCTCGTGCTCCCCGCCCCTGGAGCTCGCGCTTGCCTTTAACAGCATAAACACAGTTCACACAGCTAATATAACCCTCAAAATGGATCTTTACAAAGTGATCGTCATGCAGCATGTCTAATCGCTTAAGTATAGTATTTATTTGGATGTTTACATTTGATTCTGAATGAGTTTGATAGTGATTCATGCCTAAAGCTAACATTACACACTGTTGGAGAGATTTATAAAGAATGAAGTTGTGTTTATGAATTATACAGACTGCAAGTGTTTAATAATGAAAATAGCGACGGCTCTTGTCTCTGTGAATACAGTAAGAAACAATGGTAACTTTAACCACATTTAACAGTACATTAGCAACATGCTAACGAAACATTTAGAAAGACAGTTTACAAATATCACTAAAAATATCATGTTAACATGGATCATGTCAGTTATTATTGCTCCATCTGCCATTTTTCACTGTTGTCCTTGCTTGCTTACCTAGTCTGATGATTCTGCTGTGCACATCCAGACGTGCTGCCCTTGTGTAATGCCTTCAACATGGGCTGGCATATGCAAATATTGGGGGCGTACATATTAATGATCCCGACAGTTACGTAACAGTCGGTGTTATGTTGAGATTCGCCTGTTCCTCGGAGGTCTTTTAAACAAATGAGATTTATATAAGAAGGAGGAAACAATGGAGTTTGAAACTCATTGTATGTCTTTTCCATGTACTGAACTCTTGTTATTTAACCATGCTGAGGTAAATTCAATATTTAATTCTAGGGAACCTTTAAGTCACCAGTAAATTGTATGGCTCCCACAGTAAATGTTGTATTGTCTTATATGTTTTATTTTACCAGTTGTGGAATCCAACCATTCAACCATCTGAGGTAACGTAGTTAGCCTACTTTATTGAGAATTTCCATTTTATGAAACTTTACACATTTATTAATAGTAAATTAATAATTAATAAATTTAAGATCATCATATTTACAGCGATCAGTATATTTCAGACCTAGTGGAGTAATAGTAATAATCTAGGTCTGAACTGAAATAAGCTATATTGTACATTTTAATGGATCACGCTACAAACATAATGATCTTATAATACATGATGCATTGCTGTGTCAGTTATCGCATAATTCCCACTTTTGGACACTTTTGCTTCAATGGACATTAGACAACACTGCAAAATCAAGCTGTTATATTCATATATTTATTGTCCAACATTCCCAATTTTTCTGATCCATGTCATAATTTAATTTCATATGGCGGTATTAATTCAGTCTTTATAAGTCTAATACTAATACTAGATCTTTTAAAGAGTTTTAACCCAAACTGACTGAGAGCAAAAAGGTTTTGTGAAAAAGTTTTTTTTTTTTTTTTTTTTTTTTTAACAAAGCAGCTGATATTGCCATAGAAACTAGTGGACTGCCAAGTCGCCTTCACCCCAAAATGGCGGAAACGCAGGGCTGCTGCTGGTGCAGGTGTTGCAATGGAACATTCTGTTGAGTGTCGCTTCTTGTTAGTGTATATTCTTTGAGGTCAAGGTGCTGTGCATTGTGGTAATTGATGCAACATGACGTCACTTCCAAAGGACCAATGAACATGTCTGACCAATTTCATGGAATGTGAAAATGAATCTCATCGAATAAATAACCTTTAAATTAAACTGGTCATCAGCGCAATTCAATTGGTTTGGTAATAGCAAAGGAAAATAGAAGTGATCTCCAAAAAATAAGTATTTTTGACTGTAAATAAAATTGTAAGGAGTAAAAAGTACTCTTTTTTTCTCAAATGTAATCAAGTAAAAGTAAAAGTATTGATGTTTAAAAGTACTCAAGTAAAGTAAAAATCCCCAAAAATAATACTTAAGTACAGTAATCAAGTAAAATTACTCAAGTACTTTACACCTCTGGATGGGAATGAGCTTTCAAGAGCCATGAGGTGATTGTCCGTAATTTCTGGGTAGACCAGAGTAAAATTAACATGATGTTGGTTGCTCTATTGGCAAGAACTGTATAGTAGTTTTAGATTCAGCAGTACTACAAATCCCTAAATCCACGAGACTGTGTTGATTTTGAACTAATGTGTGTCTATTATAGTTTTTACTTCTGCAGGTCATGGGACATTGCAGAGTATAATTTGTAGACATGGTGGGGGTTAAAGATAAAGACTGACTTTGCAGATTGAGGAGAAAGTTAAGTGCATTCAGCATTTAAACTAAAGATAACCTCAAGAATGGCTGCTAGCATAACATATTTTAGATGGTGGTAATGGCTTTTATTTGGAAGTTAAATATGTACATTTTTTACCTTTGTGAATGACCAAGGTTTCTATATAATAATTTAATATTAAATTCTGTCTAAGTTACAGACTTGTGATTCTGTTGAAAAGATTATTTGTGCAGTAAGAGAGAGAGACTCCTTGAGTGGAGGGCAAGGATGGTGTTTTGTTATCGGCCTGCTAAAGCTTAAACAAAACAATGAGATTAGAACCAAAACAACCCAGCTGACTTTTCTGAAAACAAATTATAGTGAAGAGACATACTTTGAGACTGCATAAGAGTAAAACCTACAGGAAAATGGGAAATTTAAATGTGTTTTTAGAATTAAAACAAAAAGCAAACCTTGACAATGAGCAGGTTCATATTCATGTGTCTAGTGTGAGTGTGTGTGAGGGTGGCTGGACTTTATGTTTTGTATGTGTTAGTTTGGAGAAATAATCTGTCCTCAGTGTGTATATGTCATTAACCTCTGGAATGAGTGTTTTATCATTACAGATGGGTTAAGTGAAACGTCAAATTATGACAAGCCGATATTTCGGATTGTATCTTATGAACAGATGATACAGAACATGGGACGGGCTTTAAGTGGATTGGATATCCAGCTCTGTCTACTAATGGTAATTATGACTTTTGTCATTTATGATGTTGATTTTAGTTATTCTCTGGATTAGTATTTTTAAGAACATTTATATTAATTGGAATTGTGGAATTGAAGATTGCCATCCATGGGTTAAAAACCCTTGTCTAAATTCAACTGATGGTCTAAATTTAAACACTGTCTTCTTTGTTTGATCAGAATGATAAACGTAAATGTTATAAGATTTGACGGCAGAGACAAAGTGACACATTGGCTAAGTCACAAGTAAATTATCCAGAGAAACCCCTCAAATTTATGGAAGGCCGGTGGGCAAACAAAGGAGGAGTGAATATAACTGATAAAAGTTTTATTTTTCATCCATTAAATGGATGCATGACATTAGATGTCTAGAGAAATACAATTTATGTAATAAGGGTTGAAGGTGAAAGAAGCCATTAGGCTGTCTGTGCAACCTAGGGATTTGAGATTTGAGAAAAACAATAATTTGGTTTCTGCAAAACAATAGAGATAAGTGAGACTGAGACAGTAACAATAATATATTTTTAGATCTGCAGACTAACAATTTGATGGGATAGAGTGACAAAATTATAAGCAGTTGAAATTATTGTGATGAAAAAAAAAGAGAAAACTGTTTCAAAAACAGCTTTAAAGAAATTGATAATGTCTTAAAGTACAAATTTGTATAATTTATAAGTGTTATGGAAGAAAATCTGTCCGTTTGTGTTTTTGTTTGACCATTTTGGTGCAGTGAGTAATAATAAAAAAAGATCCCTGCCAAAGAAGAGGGTTAAGATTTTGGTCATTAAGATTTTGGTCAGCCTATGCAGTTATAATTGACAAGAAACTTGAGTTTAAAACTGACTTTAAAGGAAGTCTTAATTATTATTAAATTATTTTGAATGCTGTACTTTTGACAGTCTCAATACTGTGAAATGTTGTGAAAATTGAGTTTCAGATTAATAATAATTAGGTATTGAGTATTATTAACAGTGAATGTCATGATAAAGATATCAAGACAACGAAATTGTTACTCTAACTAAATGTATATGTTTTGATGATTATTTTATTTTGATGAAAGGATTTAAACAAAATGTTTTAAAATTCAAAGGTTTAGGTTTATGTTTATTTTTATTTATATTGTTTATTTTTTGTGGGCTATAATGGATATGTTGTGAAAAGAAATCTTAACAAAAGGATTATTAAGTAAAAGTAACAATTCTCTATTTTATTGAAAAGGATAATTGAAATGGTTATGGTCATGTAAATTTGTTTTATTTTATTTCTATTTTTAAAGGTGTTTAAAAAAAAGAGATTTAAAAGATGTTCTACAATTAAGGTGGTACATGCTATGTCTATAGACTGTAAACTGAACAATGATTTAAGAAACTTAAAATACTTAGATGGATTATGATGGGTCTTATTTATTTATTGTTGTTGTTTATTTTGAATTGGACCACAATTTTGTTTTTAATCTTAAAAATTATCTATAAGGGTATAGTGAAAGGAGTGGATTTACGATCCATCACCTTGTAATATATAATGAATTGGAAATTATATTTTTCTAAAAACCAGTGTATAGATCCTGGTGCTTATGATTACAGGCAATGTCTGTATTTAGTATCTGAGTAGTGACAGAGGGTCTGGCCCATGCCAGGAATGCAGTAACAGTGCTTGCTCATTTAGCCCGGCTTCCAGAGAATAAATATGTATTTGCTTTGTAGTCAAGGAATTTGATGATAAACCAAATCACAAAGATTGATGTAAAGACGACTATGTGTAAGGACTGAAGGTCAATAATGTACTATGTGCTCTATAGAATATTCTGTTCTAGTTAAGCCCTTCGAGGGAAAACCTATTGTCTATTTTATACAATTGTAACATGCCAGGGGAGCATGGGTGAGCAATGTTAAATTTTGAAGCGGCCTAAAGGACATCCGGTACCTAAATCCAGGGTCCCCCTCGTCATCACCGTGACAAAGGGAGATATGCTTCTTACTATCTGTCCACGTGTGGAAAATTTCTAATCTTGTCTATTTTTAAGTATTGACGTAGTTAGTTGACTCTGTTAGAGTATAATTGTTGTGGAAATGTGAATGTACGGAGAGCGGCCTACGAACTCCTTGTGAGACTTGAAGCTGGCTTCTGCTGATGAAACTGCAAACTATTCTTCATTAAATTTTTCTTCAATTTATTATTATTTTTTTTAAAACTCTGACTCCGGGTCTTTATTCAACATATCTGGTTTCAAGGGTCCTAAACTGTTTATCCCCAAAAGGGTGTACAACACTCGCATACAAACATAAAATAAATAAAAATGAATAAATAAATAAAAGCCTTTAGCTGTTATCCATTGTTGGACACGAATGAGGTAAGCTTTGTGTTTTACATCATCTGCCATGTGCACGTTTACAACACAACAAACTCGGCAAAAAAAGCCAGCAAACTCAGGTTTGATTTGGGTATGCTAGAGCCTATAGCTGTCTGTGTAATAACTAAAATAATGTTTATGTATCATATTTTCTGACCAGTTTACTTTAGTTTTTTATAATACACCATATTTTAACCCAAACTGAATAATTAAAAAGTTTAAATGAGTAAATCTAATATTTTTTTAATATTAATTTTCTTGTTTTAATATTAATCCAATTCTTGTTAAAACACACTGAATATGCTTATTCTGTGCATTTTGAACACTTTTTGTGTGAAATCACATTTATTTTGTCCATCAAAGGTGTTCTTTCACTTTAATTGAGCATTAGTAGCGCAGCAAAAATAGACCCAGCGCCGAAACGATCGTGGCACTGCTGCTTCTGCTCTGCTCCTGCTACGCACTGCCGCAAAGCCTCTGCATGTGGTGTGAATGCTCTCATCTGTTAACATAGGCGGCGAAAAAAATATGCGCTGCTTACGCTCTGCTGACGCGTGAGGTGTGAAACCGGCCTAACGACTAAAAAGCTGACATCTCAGTTCATCGCGATCTCAAAAAGCTCTGTTATAACACAAATTAATATATGAACAATGAATCTTTCATAATGTTTACACTTCGTGTGTTATAATAATAGGATTCGTGAGCGCAGAAATTTCAGCACTGCATAAAAATTCTAACAAACACCTGATTGTGTTGCGTCTCCTCCTTTGCGTCTCAGAAATCAACAGATATGTCTCTGATTGGCTACATTGCTCAACACTGCAAACACAAGTTATAAACAGAATCTCGCATATGCTTGTGACTGTAAATCGTTTTTATTTTATTTTATTGTTGCTTTTTTGCAATATATGAATAACAATTTATTAGTTTTTAGATATTTTATGTTTAGATATTTCTATTTTGTGGGAGTTCTGCGAATCATTTGATTCTCCTGCAACGGCACACGAGTAGTGTCTCACCGTCTGCGCCCGCACATCAAATCTTGTCCCTGTATGCTGCATGGAAATGGAAGCTGAGGCAGGGGGCGCTCTCAGTGATGAGCAGACAGGGGTGCTGCAGCTGGTGGTTTCTTGGTGGAGGCAGCAGCTGACCGCCAAGGCAGGATGCACTTGATAGTCTCTGTCTGCTTTTGAGCAGGTAAGACCTCTGGGCAAAACTCTCAATTGCATTGCTGAAGAGGCCTGTTTTTGAATTTCCCTGTCTCCCAGATCACCGAATTCAAAGACCGGATCTCATCGGCATCCCACATCCCACATGTGGACATCACAATAACCAAAGACTGCACAGTGACCTTCGCTGCTCGAAGCATAAGGTCTTGTGTGATGCAAAGCTCTTGGAGAACTTCTGGATCGTGACCACCCTCGTGCAGGTCCTTGAGTGCTTTGACCTGTGGGACCTGCAGTAATACCATAGCGTGTAAGGCAGAGGTGGCATTTCCACAATCCTGGTAAGCCTTGCTGGTTAGACTTAAAGAATGCATACAGGCCTGGGAAGGGAGGCACGGATGCCCACACCAGGTGGAGTTAGGGCACAGTTACATTGCAATGGATTTGCGACCCTTTGCCGCCCAGCCATCGAGGGTGGTGAGAGAGGAAGAGACACCAGGTCTATTTTGGGCAGTAAAAGGCTCCTCATGCACCTCCAGGAAGAAAGGAACTGGGGTGGGGTACTGAGAAGCAGCACGAGCCGCCCTGAGAAACCAATCTTCCAACCTTGAGGGCTCAGGACATGGTGGAGGATTCCACTCAAGCAAAGACGTCACCTCTGAATCTGACTCAGATGACGCTACCATTCCAGAAGGAGGCAACACAGGTGAATCTTCATACCCAGATAGAGTTGGCTTACCCTCAGATGCAGCGGCTGACATCTGATACTCAGTGGGAGCACAGAAGGATACGACTGGTATACACCTTTGAGATGGTCCAGCATGCTCCTCAGGCAGTTCGACTGGCTGCGGAGCGCAGGAGGGGTGAGGGGCCCTAGGGGGTTGGTTCCCCAAAGGAGAAGCCCTCAACGCAGAGATGTTCACAAGTCTTTTATCTGAAGTCCGAGTCAAGTCTGAAGTCTTTATCACTAGAGTCTGGGTCAAGTCTGGAGTCTTTTGTCACGAGTCGAGTCGAGTCTTGAGTCATTAAATTTTTTTTTCTCTCATAATCAAATCCTATGTTTATCCTAGTTGGATTATATAGACAAAATAATATGATCTTTCTATCATGCTTTATTTAAAACAGGGCTTAAAAACAAACAAACAAAAAAAAAAATCAATTGTTCCACTCCGAGCAGAATCGGTATTTTAACGTTTCTGTTCCAGCGTTCCTTCTGTATTATAAATGTTCCGAAACCAGTTTGATTAGAAAAAATAACAGTTTATAACGTTATTTTTATTTTATTTATTTTGTGTGTGTAGCCTACTTAATAATTATAATATACGTACAGCATTTTTTTTATTAAAGAACAAAGAGAGTGTATTTGCCGTCTTAGCCAACAGGCCTACAATTATCTTTTATAAAAAGATTCTGTCAAAATGTAAACCTATTAAACGAAAGGAAAAATTATGGTTTATAAATTAAACTATTTTTTCAAGATATTTTAATGTTTGCTGCATGGTTAAAAATACCGAATACGAAATAGGCTTAGGTCGCATTTTATTATATTACATTATTACATCTTTGTTTATAATGTTTGTAAACATAAATTATGAACAAACCTGCCGTATATTATTTATGTACTCCACAACAAAACCTCTAAAATTAACAGTTGGACTATTCAGGCTTTATAAATGTCAAGCCAAAATTATATTTTCTTTTTTAACCCTTTCATGCACGAATTATGAAAGGCTACTTCAGGATTTTTTTCAAAAGTGTTTTTATTACTCTTTAGGCATGAAAAAAAAAAAATCACCTTCATTTTTTTCAAACATGCATTTTTCAAGGAGTTGGTGAAATGTCCACTAGAGTGGACAACGCGCATTTGAGGAACCAATGAAATATGTGTTTGAGAAAACAATTATTAAAAATAAATATTGTAAACACTATAAAACATGTTTTTTTTTGCTCTTTAACATTGTGTTCATGTATTTTGAACATATTCCAGAACTTTTAACAATCTGTTTTTTTTTTTTTTTTTTTTTTTGCACTTGCAAAAGTTGACCAGTTGGTGGCAGTGTATTGCATGACACATTAGGGTCCACTGCCACTGTATTGACTAAAAAACATGAGGACATCAAGGAGCAATATCATTTTTAAAATATCCAAGTATTGATTTTGTGATTTGAGGAAATTGATTAATCATGTGTGGACATCATGCATCACTGGCTATATTTAGACTACAATTAATAGTACAGTTTATAGAGTTTTTTTTCAAGGATCATCACTCTCATGATAAAACTAATATGCACAAAATATTGCTATAATAAAAATTAAATTGATTTTCTGCCAAACATTACTGCAGATGGCATATTTCAAAAAAAAAAAAAAAAAAAGCAATACTATAAATTGTATTCTAAATATAGCCAGCGATGCATGATGTCCACTTGAGTGGACATATGATTAATCACAATTTCCTCAAATCACAAAATCAATACTTGGATATTTTAACAATTATATTGCTTCTTAGTTGTTGCTTGATGTCCTCACATTTTTTGTACCTGCAAGGGTCTGCTAGAATAGAAGGAATGGACAAACATTCCTCCCCTGCAAGGCACATGTGCTATTCTGTCTGCCATCTTGTTTTAGAGAATTTTGTTTTGCACTTGCAAAAGTTGACCAGTGGGTGGCAGTGTATTGCATGACAAATTAGCGTCCAATGTAGTGACTGATGTGCAAATCTGACATTCAGACTCATTTATATAGGAGAAAACAACTATTGAATAGCTGTCCACTGTAGTGGCCTCTATGCATGAAAGGGTTAATGCCATTCCAGCTTCTATTGCTATATTCAAGGCGAGAAACATGTTTATTTATTGGAAATAAAACTAAATAAGATGCAAAACGAATTAATTTAAAGTGAATCTGTAGCCTACCTTTCTCATTCGTCATGCATCCAACTGTTTTCATTTTCGAGACGAATGCAAAACTATTATTTATTATGAGCTTGCTTCACTCGCATTGCGTAAAACATCCTTCACATAACAGCACAGTGAGGCGGTGGTAAATGGCAGATTGTATTACAGAATTGAATTGAGCAGTGTAACAGTTAGTTGATTATATTTTATTTTAATATTTAACAGGCTGCGATATCAAGTAAGCAATGCAAGAATTTGTGTGCCACGTGAGGCGCCGGCGGGACCACTGGATTTGTTTTCCTTCTATAAGACAGTAAACTGTAGGCTACTCAGTAATTTATGGTCATACAGATAAAAGCAAGACATAATTCATACATTTACAAAAGACATTCAAATAACGAAAACAAGCAAAATGTCTGTTTCCTTTTCTAGATCTTTGGAGTACGCCACAAATAACCACTTTCGTTTTGTGAATCTGTAGACCTAATTATTTAAGTGAAATATTTCATGTAGCTTATAGGCCTAAATATTCCCTTTTATTTTATGTGTTATGTAGGTAGGCCTAGTTTTCTCCGTTCACAGAAGCACTGCAGATGCGTGATGTGACGTTGAAAATTGTACTATCCTGCAATTTTCATTGGTTTCAAAACGCACAACAAGCTGCATTACGTGACATTCATTTTCACTTAAATGTAGGCCTAATACTTGACGGTTGGTGACATATATCATTGGAAAAACTAATGCCAGGGCATTGTCAATGTGACTTACCTATGATGACTTGACAGCTGAGCCTGAGCGTGTCAGGTTGGATGTGTCAGCGTCACATTTTCATAGGCTGTACTTTTTGAATTCGTGATTGGTTGACTGCCAAATCAAAATATTAAACGGAACGATGAAATAACGTTATTAACCGGTTAATGGCCATTTCAAATTATCGTTTCTCTTCAGAACGATTAAATTTGATTCCATTTGTGGTTACATTCCGGTCAAAATTTCGTTTGTTTCCGTTTTCGTTCCTTGAACTGGTTCAGAGTCTTAAAATTAAGGTCCTATGATATAAGGGATATTGTACATCCAGCTTGTTACTTTATAATCCATTACAATGTACAAAACAGTCGTCCTGGCAACTCAAGTAGTCATTTTCAATATAGTCGTTAAGTGGACGCAAGATGGCGCCAATGAGTCACTGTTTGTTATACAACAGTTTGTTATATAGCTTTGTTGTTAGTGATGACAGTCATTATCAGAAAATATCAAACCTCGGAATGTTTAAGAATGTCAATAGAAAACTCTACTCATGCTGATTGTGATACGTTAAAATATGAGCTTTAAGTAACAAATGGATTAACATCTCTTTCTATCTCTCTCTCTTATGGACACACATTAAGAAATAGAAAAGCTGCATATAATATGATTGATTTGATATAAGATTGATAAAAAGTAGTGCTAGATTTAAAGTCTAGATTTTTTTGTTCATATTTTAACAGGCTGGCAATTCAAATTAGCCATGCAGCTACACCACACTATAATAGCTAGCTGCGTGAGTTAATGTGACTAACCTTTGTGGATGTGATGTCTCATAAAATTTGATGATGTTGTTCCAGTGACTTTAATTGTTTTCCCACATTCTGTGCATCTAACCGATCTGACGTGATAAACCCAAACGGAAGAACATATGGCATCCCGAACAAGAACATCCCCTCATGTTTCATGGGACTCTTATGACATTTCGGAATTTACGCACACGGACATACGTAATCAAATTCTATGACAAGAATCCGATCTACCACAACAAATAAGGAAATATATGAGATGCAGATATTATATAACTATTTAAACAACACAAATTCTTTATTTATTTTATCAGTAGTTAAGTCTAAAACACTTGAGTTGTTTTTAAAATATTTTGAGTCTTTTGTGCTGAGTCGAGTCAAGTCTGAAGTCATTTCAGGTCAAGTACGAGTCAAGTCTGAAGTCTGTTAAAATGTGACTTGAGTGCGACTCGAGTCCGAGTCACTAACTCAAGTGCCCATCTCTGCCTCACCGTAACCCTCAGGTCACCCAGGCTACTGCCCTAAGTAACCCCTGTTTAGGAAGTTTAGATCGAGGAAGAGGTGAGGGGACTTTTGAAGTACTGGAATCTAGACCACAACACCAAGATGGTCATCTTCCTGCAGTGGGTACATGACATCCACAAAAGCTACCATCGCATCCTTAATGCCCAGACACGTGAGGCAGTGATGAAGTACACAGGGGTAAATGGCCGCGGCAACACTGCCGAGGAAAAGTGTAGCCTGCAGTGTGCACTCACACTCGTTGAAGGCACCCTCTTACTAGCTGTGATAACAGCTTTTCAGCGCCCTCAATGGCGCACAGCTGTGAGAACAGCCTTTAACCCTTTCAAGCGTGAGTTTAAAATATTCTGACCCCCCAGAGTGATTTTTTTTTAAGGCGACCGTTATTTTAGAACATCTGCCTTTATTGTTTTCATGGCGACGCGTCATGCGTGTCACAGATGCTGAACACAGCCACAATAACACTGTATGACAGATGGATAATTATTTTGTTTTTCCTTTTTTATTTAAAATGTTCACAAACTTGCTTACCATGTCATCATCTATCTGATATTCCGATTCTCAAATATGTGTAATTGAGTGTGTTTTGGCTTTTAAAATCCTTTATAAATGATCTTGATCTATAATGCGAGATGGGCTCCGCCATCTTAGTTTGACCCACAGTTCGCAGAGTCCTGTCAGTTGGATTTACAGCAGGTGAATTCATCAGTTTCTCTCGAAAATATATGCAAGTAAGTGGCTGGTGAACTGGAAGAATAAGAGTAAATTTTTACAGTTACTTAGGCCCATTATGTGTGTCTGATATGCATAAATGTCGGCTAATTATATTTGAATGGATTGTTATTGCTGCTTCCACAGATGTCTGACATCAGTGTGTCTTTTCTAAACTCTAAATCTATTGTTTTACTGGTGCTTATGCGTATTTAACCCTTTTGAGCGCGAGTTTAAAAAATTCTAACTGACCCCCCAGAGTGAGTTTTTTTAAGGCGACCGTTATTTTAGAACGTTTGCCCTTATTGTTTCCATGGTGACGTGTCTTGTGTGTCACATACACTGAATGCTGCAACAATAACACTGTATGACAGATGGATCGCTATTATTTTGTTTTTCCTTTTTTATTTAAAATATTCACAAACTTACCATGTCATTAACTACCTGATATTCTGAATCTCAAATATGTGTGAGTGTATTTTGTTGTTGTAATATATGACAAGCACTGTGTGCGTCCGTCTCACAGTTAAAGTGCGAAAGCACAGTTTGAATCTGGCAGTTTTGTGACGTCTCTGAACATTAAAAATCCCATATGTGGGATTTTACGCCCAGGGGCACTGAAATAAAAATCCCATATGTGGGACCATACCGCTCAAAGGGTTAATACTCATGCTCACTCTAAAGGCACAAAGAAAAAGAGAGCAAAAAAGCGAATGAAAGGCTCAACCACCGCTAAAGTGCCAACTCACCAACACCAACATCGAGGATGCTTCTTTCCAGAAGAGCTTGACTTAACATAAAGAGAAGTAGTAGTTGATTTCAAGTTAGAAATAAGGTCCAGTAACTCAGAGTGTGAAATAGTCTGTAGGCAAAAAAAGGTAGAGGGACTAATATTTGCATATTGACATATTGAGAAGTTACAAAACTTTTCCCTCAATAAACTCCTATTTTACTGCTTATTAATAGTTAGAAATTTAGTTGTTAAGTTTAGATATTGGGAAGGATCAAGGATGTTGAATAAGGTCATGCAGAATAAGGCACTAATATGTGCTTAATAAGTACTAATAAACAGCCAGTAATATGCATGCTAATAAGCAACTAGTTAAAAGACCCTAAAATAAACTGTAATCAGTTTTTTTTTTTTTTTTAAACATATTAGTGAAGACTGAATTACCAACCATAACTAGAGGAGCCAGGCCTACAAAATCCCTCTGAGTGGTGTAGATCCTCATGGTGCCTTCAGACGCCCCCATCATTTTGACTTCATCTGGAAGAGTCAACTCCCACTTGAATCTCTGATTGACTGCTGACATCCTCCACTTCAGTTTGCTTAATCTGAAAATATATATTAAACCCTCTTAATCTTTTGTGATCAAATTGTCAAATGAACTGCATTTGCTAGTTGCTCTGTTTGATTCTAAAAAAAAATGAGTGCAACTATTGACTTTAAGTCAATAATTGTATATTGATTATATCGTCATTGCCACTAACAACCCATTTCACTTGAATAATGTGACATTTACGAGTGAAACAGGATATTCAACATAAAAAATATAGGGCAGCATGTGAATTTGTCCATCGGGAATTGATTAGATGGTGAAAAGTAAATAGGGTCAATTTAATTTCATGTTAAATTTCAAAGATACATGGCTTGTGGTACCAACCTTTCAGCAATCAGCAAGCCATATCATTTTAACCTCTTAGTAGTGCAACCTCATCAATGCCCTGCATAATGCTTTCAATAGAACATGGGATCACCCCTAATCTGATGCATCTGTCTCAAATCTTAGCTTTAAAATGCACAGCTTTCAAGCTCTGGGGATGAACCAAAGAGTTCAGATGGCTATTTTGTGTGAACAGCACATTTGTTCATAGATGCATGTATGGATCTGTTTGTACAACCAAAAAGGCAATTATTTCAAAAATTAGGATTGACATAGAAATGACTTTTGAAGAAATCAAAATGATACTATTCTTCAGACGTATTACTTCAATATGTTTAAATCACTTTTTAAGACAGGATATTGTAATAATAATCCTTCGGGCTTGAATATGGATGCCTACCATAAGATGTTTTTGTTATGCATCACATACTTTATTTAAAATAATAATAATAATAATAATAAAACAGATTACTGACAGATACACTTCTTTGCCTCCGCAGCAATATTGGAGAGAGATTTTGGTTATTCTTTATTCAGAAATGCAATGTATGGAGTGGGCAGGCTTTATTCATAAGAGGCAGGCAGTAGGTCAAACACCAGCAAACAGTAACAAGAAGGCAAGGCAAGAGAGTAATCCAAAACACAGGCAATGGTCAAGGCAGGCAGCAAATGATCAAAAACAAGAAATCAGTCCAGGGTCAAAAAACACAGGCAGAACAAGGAAGACAGGATAACATACGACTAAACAATACTTAGCAATGTGTGTGTGTTAGAGTGCAGCTTATAAAGTGTCAATGATGGGAAACAGGTGTGAGTGTGTGATTAGTTCCTAGATAGGGAATTGTGGGAAATGGAGTCCATATAACCAAGTTGATTAACACAGACCCAGGGCACATGTAACAAGAAATCACTTGCTTATTGGCATACAATCCCTAAGGGATATAAAAATCCCTCTATTGTTCTAACATTAGGTGATTGCTGTAGGGTTGCTTGAGCATATTATGGATTAGTTCTAAGATAAGATTCGTTCTAAGATGTAAATTTGATCCTAATCCTTAGGGGAAGAAAATACAAAATGAGGATAAATGACATTCTCTCAAAAAGATGTAGATAATAAAGGCTTTTACTGAGCTGTGTTAAAAGCATTCTTTAAAATATCTTGTTTTGCATCATACAGGCAATACAGGTTTGGAACGACATAAGGGTGAGTAAAAAATTTTTTTTTTTTTAGTTTTAGGTCTACTGTCCCTTTAAGGGTTATGTTGCATCCCGCTGTACTTTTCTTTTTGTCCACTGAGTTCCCAACATCAACATCACAACATTGCTAGACTCTATTTGACCCCTTAAAAATCTGTAATTAACTAAGATTTAGAAGTCTTAAAAATCTTGATTATTTGATCATGTTTGCTGACAACAGGAGCTGTAGTGAGCTATCTGATGTCACCCTGAATCCTTCACTTAGCAGTTGTTTAAAAAACTAGTTTGTCACATTAAGTATCCTTCCAGCACAGAGCTCTTAGATGCAAGTGTTTTTCCTATATATATTTCAAAGGAAATCACAAAATAATAATGCAGCCAAACATGTGGTGTTTAAAAATCTGGTCAGTCACGCTAGATTCTAACTAATGACTTTGCAGTAAGACTTTATAGTAATGTTTAGTTATTAGTTACTGATGAACTAATCACTTATAAAACATGACTATACATTCATAAATGATTAATGCGTGATATGCTAACATTTAATTGATATTTTGTTAATTCATTTATAAGTGATTTATAAGTTATTAGTTAATAATGAACTCATAATTTACAAAACATGACTATACAGTCATGATTAATGATTAAAAAGTGGTACGCAAGTGATTTACAAATGTGTTATTAATTGTTATATTACCCTCTATGATACGGTGTTGCCTCCAGGCAACATGGTCTATTTTAGTTTGTTTTTAATAAAATAAGGCACCAGTTGATTGATCAAACATATCTCAGGACAGAATAACTCAAATACTAATCAATAAAAGTGCAAAAAAGATCAAAACATGACCAACAGGGATCCATTTTGTGTCTTGTTTTAGCACATGTGCACATGTCACATGACTCCATATTTTCTCCAATGAAAAGTGTTCACTTTTCTCACTTGTTTGTATCCATTTAATCACCCACAAAAAAATGATCACCTTCACTGGCAAGTAAAGAAGTATTTTTAAGAACTTTACATTATATATCATCAAATGTTTTAGAGAAAATAATGAAAAACTTTGTGTTGCCTCAAGTCAATATTGTACCATAATGGAATTGCATATGGCCATACAGGCATAGGCATAGGTTTGAATACAAATGTATTATATTCGCGATTAAGAAGAAAAGAGTTAGAATTATCTAAATATGTTGCTATTTTCACATGATTTTGTAATGCACGGGGCTTATAAGAATAGTAATTCACATACTATATCTGCATATATTATGATCTGCACATTTTCTATAGCACTTCAAAAAGGTATAAAACATGGGAAAGTAGCACTGGCAGTTGATGAGGGTGAGGATGAGGAGTTAATGAGGTGTCATACTGTGATGAGGAAGATGAAATCATAATGGCAATCCGTCAGGAAGAGAGTGAGGGTGAGGGAGAAGATGGAGATGAGGATGAATATGGATATGATAACTTGATATAATAACATAGTAATATGATGGTTTGGTAATATTTGTGTTCCACTATGGTACAATGTTGCCTGAGGGCAACAGCTGGATATAAAATGTTACTTTTTATTAAATATGAAACTTTTAATATTAAAAACTAGATAAATTTGTTCAAGTGTGTAGTTAAAGAATTTGATGTTATCAATAAATATATTTCTTTTTTCTACATGAAAATGCCAAATGTTTAAATTTTTCCATTGTGGTACAATGTTGCCTCGAGGCAACAAACTTATAAAAATTAAATGAATTAAGAAATTCTGAAAATGTTTATTGATATTGTTAAAGTGTCCAATTTTAAGCAGGAAAAACAACACAAATATTTTTTTCCTTATTGATATATTGCGTACCATAGAGGGTTAATAACTTTTTTGTTGTTAAATGATTGTATATTATCTCAACAAATGATGAACAAACCATTAGTAAATGATCAGTATATAATTAATTGATGTATTGTGAATTTGTAAGCTGTGTTTAAAAGCACAAACATGCAAATGTGCTAAAGCAAACTGAATTTTTTTTTTTTTTTTTTTTTTTTTATGTAATTTATTTGTTTTAAGTAAATACACATTTATAAATGACTTACAGTCAGGAGATTCCAGTGGGTTATGTTAAGTCCTTTTTTACTCATCAACAGACTTGGGTTCTGTGTGGAGTCTATGGGATCTAGTGATAATGTGAACTGGTTTTACCTACCAAAGTACTGACTGGGTAGGGTGTAGACAGCTGTCTTCTCTGACAAACATGGAGACTTTAACGGTTGTGTACCTGCATGTGAGCTTCACTGGAAGGATGTCACACACTCCACACAGAACCCAAGTCTGTACTGATGAGTGAAAGTACTTAACATAACCCACAGGAACCCACGTCGATGTGATGCGATGCATCAAAAGCAGTGGTGTAGTCTACATGATACGCAGGTATATGCTGTATATCCACTAGGAATGTTCAAGGATTTCTGTATACCCACTTAAAAAGTGTGAGGATAAATAACCATCCAATAAATCACAAAATATGATTTGTGGTTTGTTGCTTTTGACATGAAACAAAGTCTCAAGTTTCATATCTTGCCCATTTTACTTCGGAATAAATAAAACAAAAACCTATACCGTTTTGGCGCTCTTTAATGTGTAACTTAGTGACAGATTGCAGTATCAGTTCAAGAGAAGCGGCAGCCTGACTCACACGTGAACTGATCCTCTCCTCTGCTTTAATACCAGTTACAGCGTGAAATAAACATGAAGGAGCAACTCAAGGTATGATAAAAGATACAGTTCAACTTAACAAAATCCATATCATGAGATATACTCGCTTAATCAGTGTTTCAACCGCGGAAAGACTTTAATAACCGCTTGTAAACAATGTCACATAACGTCACATTTACCTCAGAAAAACATTCAGTGACCATAAACTCGTTAGTCAGCTAGAAAAATTAACTCTAGAGAGAAGCATTTAGCTAAATATATACACCATATCTATTAATTCCAACCTGCTAGGTAGTTTAATTTAACTCAACTATTGCTTAAAATGACTCTATATACGTCACAGTTCCCTCTGTTCCCGGACTCCATTACCCACAATCCTTCGTGTTTCCACACCTGCACTCACTTCCTCGTCATCTCCCCATCAGCACTCATTTCCTGCACCTGGACTTCATCATCTGCACACCCTTTATAATGGACTCACTCCCTGCAATCCTTGTCTCTTCTTATTGTTCGTTAGATATGTTTTGGTTGTGTTCCTTCTCCTACGTATAATAAATACCCTGTTTTGTTGAAGTCCTTTGAAGCCTCTTCTCTACTACAACCTTTTTTAAAAAGAGCTCATTTAAACAGCAGTAACATTTACAAGTGACAGCATATCTAAACGTATATCAACTTATGATGAATATCACTTTGACACAAGTATAAACGGAAATACTTACCATTTATAAACGTCCTTTAAAAACCGTACTTGCAGAGGTTCTGCTTGACCCTCTTCATCATTACTGCTATCTGGGTCTGATTCGGGCTCAATTTGATACAGCAATATAGATGCCATTTTTTACATTTCCACAGAAGCACATGCAACAACTAATGGTAAGGGGCGTGGCGTTTCCAGACGCTTCAGTGAATCACAATACACTGGGCCAGCTAACCAATCTGAGCACATTGCGTATTTCGGAGGGAGTGGCATCATAGAATCAGGAAGTCATCCTGCCGTTCAAATGATAATGGAAACAGTGGTGTAGAATAAAGGTAAAATATATGAAAAATATGGTGTTTTTTTTTAAAATGAAGCGTTAAGACATGTTAAACTGCACCCCATAAACGCAATCAAGACTAGAAAAAAACAGTGAACCAAAGTGTTACCGACTTTGCTCTTAAGGCATTAAATGCCACATCATCTAATGCTCAAATCAAAGGCTGAAATCCTAGAATCATTCCTGCCGTCAACCATAAATACTGAGGAGACTTAAAGTCAGGCTTTCACTAATAGGATTCTGACACACACCACTGTACAACCCTGACCTTTGTGCTCCCATCTAATGCATGCATAGTAAATCATACATGCAGAAGCTCAGTGGCAAACATACATGTGTATGTGTGTATTGAGGTCTGTTAGCAATTCTCAGGTGTTTCTTTGGTTAATTCACTTGAAACTGAAAGCATAAAAGCAGAGCATAAAAGTTATTTTATTAAACAGATAAGGACTACTGAACCAATTATGGGAATAATAACAGAAATTCACTTTGACCAATCTGCTTAATATTTCCATGGACAATATTTCCAGCCTGGCAATGTCTAATCAGAGGCACCAGTGATAGTTGGTTAAACACCATCTAATCATCTGATTAAAAAGTAATTAAATTAAATTTTCCTTAACAGACACACTCACCTTTTCACGTTTGCAGTTGTCTTTCTCTGACAGATCACTCCAACACTTCCATCTGGGCCTGTGTCTAGGGTAATGTCCCATAGTAGCGTGTTGGTTGGTGTGGCTGTACGGAAGGACACACCCTTTTTTACCATGGCTCTGTTAAGTGTAAAAAAGAAAAATGATTAGATTTGCCCTAGTATCACTTTAAGCAAATGTATTAATTATGAATAGATTGCAGAATCTTTATTAGTAAGCAAAATAGTGGTTAAACTAGTAACACAACAGGTCATCTCATAGACTGTTATGACAAATAAAGTTGAATATTTTTTTTTTTTTAAACAATATAATGGTATACTGTGATAACGTGGTGTCCCCCAAGGCTTGATTCTGGATCCTTTATTGTTTAACTTATATAGGTTTCCACTGGTGTAATTAATCAATGTCCTTTTTCGCATTTTGATTTGTGGGCATGCAGTCTATTTACAAATGATTTGCCTATCCTCTTGCCTATCATGTTCCTCAAACCATTCCTGAACAATGTGTACAGTGTGGCTGGGTGCATTATCCTGCTGAAAGAGGCCACTTCCACCAGGGAACACCATTGTCGTGAAGGGGTGTATCTGGTCTGCAACAATCTTTAGGTACTTGGCACATGTCAAATGTACGTCCACATGAAAGGCTGGACCCAGGTTTTCCCAGCAGAACAGTATCCAGAGCATCACATGGCTTGTTGCCATTCCACAGTGTATCCTGATGCCAACACTTCCCCAGGTAAATAGCACATATGTACACAACCATCCACATGATGTAAAAGAAAATGGGACCTACTAGACCGGAGCGACCTTCTACTGGAAGCAACCCACAAGCCTTACCATTTCAGAGATACTCATAGCCAGTCACCTTACCATAACAATTTGACCCCGTTGAAGTCTTTTAGATATTTTATTCCTGCCCATTTCTCCTGCATCCAACACATTAATTATGAAAACTGATTGTCTGCTCATCATATAATCTACCTATACCTTGTTTGGGGATGATCAACGATATTCACTTCACCTCTGACTGGTCATAATGTTTTGGCTCATCAGCGTACATTCCCAGGAAATCGAACCCTTGACTTTAGTGTTGCTAGAACCATGATCTGTTGTTTGAGGTACAGAAACACCTGTCAGACAGTTTGCATGGTAAAATCATCTTGTAAAAGGTAAGTCTTTACATTTATCCCCTTTAAAGCACCACAGATTTTAAATGCAGTTTTGCTTATCCTTATGTATGTTTTAAAATGTGTTTTGTAGATAACTCTAGTATACTTTTCTTTTTGTCATTTTTTACTGGTTCCATGCGCATTGGAAGCAATGCTCATGTTTCTATACATAGCAGGTTTGCATGTGTAGGTGCACGTGTATGGCAGGGGAAGATAAGGCCAATGATGCTTTGTTCAAGAAGTGTAAAGCTGAGGCTGACAGTGTGGTTTCCAATATAGGGGTGAAGAAAAGTATGTTAGTCTCCGTTCTCTTACAGAGGACAGGAAATCAATGACATCCAGATCAGACCCAGTTAGCCAAGCCTAAACGGTCACGACAACCCCAACCTACACACAGTCACACACACACACAAAACCCTTACAACCTTTGTTTCAAACATTAATTGTTTAAAAGCTCTGTCAAAGAAACAAATAACTGTAATGAGACGGATATATTGCATGATGCAGATGCTCCACTGGTCAACTGAAGCTGCTCTCAGAAGTTCCTGTGAGTATAAGACTATAACTAGTTCCTGTTCCTCCTAAACTTTTACAAACTGTCACACTGACCCTATATCACACTATTATCAGAATAGTATATCAATATATTTGAACATTCAACTGCAACATTATGTACCCACAGGAGAGAGGAAGTTCAGCAGCTCAATAGTGTCAAAACCCTGTTTAGCCCAAGGGACCATTAGAGCTCTTGGAACAGAATATAAAAGCTTCCCAAGAACCAATATAGCCAAACAAAGTGGCATAGAGGATATCAATATGAGTAAAAAAATATGAGTAAAAAATATGCACCTTCCAGATTCCAGGACCCTCTAAGGCTAAGTCTACATGAAGCCAGAGCTTACCCTATTCGATCTTTTGTTTTCCTCGTCTCAATAAATATCTGCGTCCACACGAAACCACTGAAACGACTCAAAACGATGTAGTATACATGCCAGACCATTATGTGGCGCTGTAATTCTGCCACAGAGATACACTTAAAACAGCGAATAAGACTTGGAGCATGTGCATAAACCTTGCACGCTGTATACAAACTATAGTAAAGCTTAGAAATAACGCTTTATTTTGCTCAGTAGCTTCTGCAGCACAAACACAAGCATCTAGAGCAGGGGTATTGCAAGTTCGGTCCTAGAGAGCTGCTGTCCTGCTGAGTTTAGCAGCAACCTGACTAAACGACATGTGGGTGATGAATCAAGCGTTTCAAAATTATATGGCTATAGGCCGGAAAACGCAAAGACGGCTGTTTTAAACACCGGTTTTTTTTCCGTGTGGACGAAACGCCTATCTGATACAAAATTTGTGCGTATTCACAAAAACGCATCTCCATGTGCACGGGGCCTAAATCAGCGGTCTCAAACTCAATTCCTGGAGGGCCACAGCTCAGCACAGTTTTGCTCCAACCCTAATCAATCACACCTGATCCAGCTAATCAAGGTCTTCACGATTACTAGAAACTTCCAAGCAGGTGTGAATTGGACCTGATTGGAGCTAAACTCTGACTGGCTGTGGCCCTCCAGGAACTGAGTTTGAGACCACTGCTCGAAATCTTTTGTAATCTCAAAGCCATATTTGTGTTTTCATCTGTAGCTGAAGGGTCTTTTTTCTCCATGAGTGTCTGTCATAAATACACCACATTCCAAATTATTATGCAAGTGGCATATCAGTAAGATTTCAGTAGAATAAACATTCAGATTTTAGTTTTTCTAAGAAAATGTATGTTTGTTTATTTATCCATGTCTTTTAGATAACTGGTATCAATCTCAGACAAAATAATTTGCCATGTCTACTTAGTTCTATGGAAACCCTACTTAGAGGTTGTTCCACATTATTAAGCAAGTCACAGTTCTCATGCCATATGGAGAGGAAGAAAGATCTTTCTGAAGATGAAAAGCATGAAATGGTCCAATGTTGTGCAAAAGGCATGAAAACAACTAATATTGTGTGAAACTGAATGGAGATTATCAAATTATCATACGATTTGTGAGTGATTTAGAGCACAGCAGAACTCGGTCAGATAAAGGCTTATTAATGAAAGTTCCTGTCAAAAAAAATAATTGTATTAAAAGGGCAGCTATAAAAAAAGCCAGTGTTGAGCAGCAAACAGGTATTTGAAGCTCCTGGTGTCTCTGGAGTCTCAAGATGCTCTCCATGCATGTAAAGATGCATTTCAGCCATCACTAACCAAAGCTCACAAAGAGAAACATTTACAGTGGGTGTACAAATACATTTTCAAACAGTTTAATTGCTGTGGTGTTTTTGCAGCATGGGATAGTGCATAGTGCATTGTATTTCAGAAGGCACTATCCTCCTTTTTATATCATAGCTGAAAATGGCCAGTTATGAACTTCACATATCTTGCAAAAGTCATTTTAATACCCTCAGAGACCCTAAAGGGACCTTCCATCTCACTTCCCAATATTCCAGCCCAAATCATCACCCACCAGCTCCTTGCTGACGTCACAGTCTTGTTGGAACATGGTGGCCATTCACCAACCATCCAGAAATCCATCCGTTTAGACCATCTATTGTAGTACAGCATTAGTCAGTGAATAAAACTATTTAAAAATGAGTCTTCATGTATTTCTAAACCCACTGTTAATGTTTCTCTTTGTGAGGTTTGGTTAGTGGTGTCTAAAATGAATCTTTACGCACAACTGCCAGCCTGCATGGAGAGCTTCTCAAGACTCCAGAGACACCAGGAGCTTCAAATACCTGTTTGCTGCTCAACACTGGCTTTTTATAGCTGCCCTTTTAATACAATATTTTTTTTTGACAGGAACTTTCATTAATAAGCCTTTATCTGACCGAGTTCTGCTGTGCTCTAATCACTCACAAATCTTATGATAATTTGATAATCTCCACTCAGTTTTCACAAAATATTACGGATTGTTTCATGCCTTTTGCACAACGCATTGGACGCCATTTCATGCTTTTCATCGGGGCCAGAAAGATCTTGGTCTTCAATCTCCATATTTCAGGAGGGAACTGTGACAGTTTTGCTTAACCCTAATGTGGAACAACCTGATCCAGCTAAGTCAAGGTCTTCCATAGACCTGGCAAACTTCCAATTTTGTCCGAGATTGGATACCAGATTGGATCTAAACTCTGACATGGATAAATAAACAAACAGGAACTGATTTCCTTAGAAAACTGCTCAAAATCTGAATGTTGTATTCTACTGAAATCTTAACTGTGTTATGTCATCTGTTGCATAATAATTTGGAATGCAGTGTCTATCATAAATATTAGGGTTATAAAATGCCATAGGGCATGACTATTAGTCTCACATGGGCTGTACTGTAAGACCCTAGCTGCCTGCCTGCTTGACTGTTTGGTAATCGGGCCAGATTTGTTAAAGGACAGTTGAACATGCACACATAATCATGTTTGCAAACATATAAGCACAGGGAAGATTGCATTATATTGATTTTTTTAATGAAAACAGAAAGATTTGTGTTTTTCGTGCATGTAATATAGGGTTAAGGTTATGTTTCAGAAGATGTGATCCTTTTGTGTTTAAAATGTGTGTGTGTGTATGGGGCCATCTTTGCTTTCTGTTCTTGTAAGATGTAATCACTGTCTTGAGTGAAGGGCTCATGGGAGCACTAATCTTGGCATTGACAGATGCCAAGAGATGATTCTGGACTGTTCAGACGTAAGATCACTGTAAAAACGACAACTCAAAATTGTTCACCTTACTAAGATTTTTGCATTCACTGACAATAAAATTGCTAGTTGGAACTTGAACTATCTGTTGTAAGCCACTTGAACTCACTTTCAGACGTTTCTAAGGAAAAGTTCATCTTACTTTATAAATTGAGTTGATTTTATTTTGAAGTTGTAGTTGACACCCACAAAGCAAAATCCCCAGTGTTAAATTAACACCCCAAAGTGTACATATGAGTCCATCTTGCCGGGTGTTAAAAAGTAACACTGAAGCAGTGTTAAAGTTAATGAGATAATTGATTGATGATTGAGTGATGATTGACAATTAGTGGAGACACCTGATAAGCAGAATCACTGAAACAACAAGAGAAAAAAAGAGAGACACAACATTACACCTGACTTCCAGCCATTAAACATTATTACACTTATTATTAACCAGTTTGATTTGATTTCTGTCATACATCAACAAAAGTTCTTACTGAGAATTAACAGATGTTTAGATGTTAATGTTTTAATGAAAGTTTAGTTTGAAGTCACCATGATGGTGAAAAGCATTTCCTTTAGTTGGGCTCTTGACTCTATTTATTAACATTAATTTATCTCTGGCTGCTCCAACTTTGTGTTTGTAGAGCACATTTGTTATGACCAGAGAAACTATGAACTGAGCTGTGTTTCCCAAAAGTGTGTGAGCCAAAGTTCATCAATTTAGGTTTACAATGCTTTGGGAAGCTCAGTCATATGGTTGGTTTTCTCATTGTGAAATGGACAGATCATTGGTGACGTCCAGCATTAACTGGTGATATGTTATATTATTTCTTATAGTAAATCGGTACCACTTGAGATCCAGCAGAGCTTCTTAATCTGAGGTTTTTTTTTTTTTTGTGATCACTGAATCAGCTTGACTCTCAACAATGGTGACAATCAAAAAAAGTGCTTCATGTTGCAGTGCATATGGGAGCCACCACAAAATTTAATCAAAATAGTAAGTTATTACAGGGATGGCATTGCTTTTACAGACTTGAAAGTTCCAGTAACTTGAATTTAAAAAACTTAGTTGTCAGACTTGAAAAATTAGCTGACGCAACTTAATAATTGTAGTTCTTCAAAACTTAAAAAAATAAGTTGATATCTTCAACTCAAAAATTCTGTGAGTCGGTTGCCTTGAAAATTTGAGTTGAACTAACTTTTTTCTTTTTTACAGTGATCACAATTGGCCCTCCTTTTCTTGAAATGTTAAATCTTTTTTTCTTTTGTCATCTTTCTGCTGCAAGTTTCTGAATGTGCATTTTCACTTTCAGTACCAGAAGCATCAAGTGAGCCAAGCAAATTTTGAATGCAATGTATTTCATAATGTTATTTTCAATTAGAATGGTGTAGCAATGAACTACTCTCTCTAATTCCTATTTTAAAACACTATGCTTTCATTATATTTGTGTTTGTGCATTAAAATGTATTTGTAAACACACAATTTCATGATATTAATTCCATGTAAGATGCAGATTGTGTGACCCTACCCCTAAAAGTGAAACTTTGCCTATGTTATCATCAATTTTTTTTTTTTTTTTTTTTTTGAAAGGCTGCTGCAAAAATATTTGATGAACGATGTCCCTTCCCAGTACGTTAAGTCCACACTTCCCCTTCTCTGTCATTGACAATCCTGGGAAACATCTGTCCAAGACATTTAACACTGCTAACCAAATCAATCTATTTGACCTATGGAGACCAAACAACTTGTGAAACATCCATCCCAAATCATCTTCTGTCTGTCACTGTTGACAGCCTCACAGTATTATGGTAGAGGATAAGAACGAGCTCGACATCTGATATCACGAATTTGTGAGCCCTTATTTAATTATCCGTCAAACATCACTGACATTTCACATAATGAATGTAGGCTTTGAAATGTCATGCACATACTCAAACAGGTACAGAAAATGCCAAAGCACCATATTCAGAATATTAAATGACCAAGTGGTTGGGAAAACACCCAGGGCCAAAAATGAACACTCACCAACTGCCAAATGTGAGGAACAATGGGATAAACAAAATGGGATTGGCTTATTATCAGATAATGGTGCCATTCGTGGTCCATTTGTATTTGCATTTTTGAGAAAATGCTGATTTTGCTTACCTCTCCCCCATTTGGAAATAATGGTTTGATCTTTCTGCATCATAATTGAGAAAGTGGCTTTCTATAACAGTGTTAAAATATGCTTAAGGTTTGAATATTGACTCTTGACTTGTCAATGTGGGAATGATAGTGTGAATCAAAGATTCAAAAGGTCTACCAAATAAAGACCAGGTTTCATGATGCTAAGAAATATTTGTAGTGTTTTGAGTTTTGCGATCATTCCAGCAAACTTTGTCCTCCCTGCCAGAAATAAATTAAATCTATTTCTATATTATTTTTGTGTTTCTGCGCACATATTGCCATTCATATCCTATAAAGACTATAGGAAAAATGTAATTTTTCATTTTAAAATAATATATTGAGTTATATGTTTGAGTGACGTCATTTCCATTTGCTGAGTTGTCCAATCGTGTCTCGCCCAAAGCTTAGAACAGCTTCGGATTTGAGCGAGACAGGTATGTTGTAAATGAGCTCTGAAGTAAAGGGTTTAAATATAAGAGATCAATATTTTATATATTTTATATCAATATACAAGTCAATATTTTGATCAATATCGGTGAATGACATGTTTTAATGCTGAATTGAGTCACTTAGTGTGTTTGAATACTGTTATTTTTGTGCATATTTGGGTTTCGTGTTAATGAGCTCTTAATGTGCTGGTTCAAGTTGCCGCCCGCACGCCATTTTGAACAGCGGGTTTCTATAGTAATATGGTTCTTAAGTATAATTAAAAAGGGTGGATTACGCTCATAAGATATCGTGCAGTTAACTTAGAGTATATTGTCTCTATCGGTCTAAAATTGTGTATTTGTAGTCACGTGTGTACTTGAAATATTTGATAGCAGATGCAGTTATAGTGTTAATGGGGGCAGGGGTTCACTTTTCTATCTTCTCACACTCCTCACAGAGACCACAGAACTGAGAGTGTGTTGATGCTTAATTCCTGTCCTGTCTTTAATAAACTGCAGACGAGGTCCCCCAAAGAGTTTGGTGTCGGTGGTTCATTTGTGGTGCTGGGCGAGATCCGCTACAAATTTGGTGCCGTGACCCGGATTTCAAGAGATCAGCCATCGCAGATCGCCGGAAGAAACCTCCGCTGACATCACTTTTAAAGAGAACTTTGGGGAGCAGATAAGCAGTGACACTTAAGCATGGACCATTACAGTAATACACACACCAGATCACATGAACAGTTGCAAGATGCAGATGTTGACCATGTGAATGTTACCCCTCTGAATGTTGTTCCAAGGTTACCAAGGGTTTCGACTGGGTTGGGGCGGGGGGCATTAATGAATAGTATGCTAGAGCATGACATGATTGCTACCCCAGTACACCCCCCACAGACCAAGAACACAAGTCAGTCAGGTGTAAGATGTGACTCACCAGCCTTTCATAGTGAAAGACAAGGTTCTTTAGGAGGTGACCAACCGAACAATGGCAATGGCTAATGAAAGTTACTATGGTAACCATTGCTGAGCTTGTCCTAGGGCAAAATACCCAGAGAGAAGCCCAACAGTTAGCTCAGCCACCACTGGTCGAATCTCAACCTGTAATCAAATAGATATCAAAGAACCTAACAAGGTGACAAAAGATAGATGCTATTGGTGAATGGGAGGAGTTGATGCAAACACCTGCAGGAAGGGATTTAGTTGTCGGAACAAGGCCAGGAAATCTTGATAGTATGGGGGCTAAAGATGTTGTAAATACATTCCAATAACCCCCTGATTAATAGAGAAACCCGCATGTTATTTTCTCTATCCTGAGAACATTTTGGGGATTCGATTTCCTCCTACCCCCTTGAGAGACTTCTCGAGACCTTGCCACGATCAGAGAGTGGGTTAGATTATTGGATTGACTCAATAACTGGACCTTCGAATCTACGGAGACAAGAAAAAAAAGTTGAAGACCCTAGTCATGAAGTAACTATGTTCGTAGGCACTGTCGGAACCTGCATTGTATGCGGCCCTGCGGAGTAAACCACTGGAGAGTTGGACTGCTAGGGAAGTTCAAGCGCTAATAGACAGCCATCATAGAGATAAACAGTCAACCAATGCGGAGAGAACATTACAAGTTGAAGAAAGACCCTCTGGTGCCTGGTGTATGACACAGCAGCAAGCTTCTGGCAGTAGTCAGTCCAGTGGTCTTGATCCAGCTCTTCTTGGTAGAGCGGTGTCTCTCCTGGAACAAATTCTCATCTCACAGAAGGGACAAGAGCCAAAAGCAGAGCAAGTCAAAGCTTCGTCTGGAGAGCTGAGTGCATATTCAGGTTCCTGTAGAGTTTGCAAGGCCCTTGATCACACAACAAAGACACACTGCTTCAAAGAAGGGCTATGTTTCACCTGCTATGAGACTGGACACAGAGGTTTCGAATGCCCCAAAAGAAAACCAATCAAACGGGAAACAACCAGAATGTCTTCTGAACCCAAGCGGCCTTTAAACTAGAAAGCCCACACTGTGAGGGGAATAGTGTGGGTACCAGCCAATCCCCAGAGAATTTTGTTAATGTCCTGGAAAAAAAAACTGATGACAGTCTGACTTTAAAGACAAGCAATGAGAGTGAGGCAAGTACCCTTGAGAATAGTTGCTCACACATCCATCAAGATCCGATCTATGCAAAAGTGAATGATGAAGATGATCTTTTCCGTGCTACTGTGTTAGTAGAAGGAAAAGTAGAACTCTTAGCCCTTGTAGACAGTGGATCTGTAACCTGTACCCTGAGTGAGTCAGCTGAGCGCATACTTCAGGATCACAATCTTATTTGTGATAATTTAAGTAAACCCACAAGGAAAGTGCTGACTGGATGTGGAGGCAAGCAGACAAAGCCAAAATGTGCATATGAGCTGAATGTGGATTTGCTTGGATGCAAGATGACTGTGAACTTTTTAGTTGTTCCAGGTCAAGAGGATGACATGATAGTAGGCTCTAATGTTTTAAGACATGTGACTCAGCAGGTCAAGAATACAAAGTGGTACTGGGAGAAAATCTCACAGCTGTTAAAGGAAACAGTAATGACCCTCTCCTCAGTCTACTCTCTAATGTCGACCGTTGGCACGGAGATAGGATGCCCGAAAGAGTTGGCACTGTGTTATTAAGACAGTGTGTGACACTGGAGCCGCAACATGAGCATATAGTCTGGGGAAGGTTGAAAGAAGAAGTTCCATTGTCTGTCGGAAGTACTGTGATGGTAGAGTCCTCAACTTCCAAATCTTCACCACGGAACATCATGATTGCTCGTAGTGTGTGTCCATTGTGGGCTGATAAGTGGATTCCTGTGTGGCGAGGGGGGCGTGGTTTAGCGGGGTCTGCAACAGGAGGGAGCGTCTGGGGATGTGCGGTGATTGAACGGGTTGAATGTAAATCACGAACACCTGTTTCTTGTTCCAGTAATTGGCGTGGAGACAGGATAAAACGCCAGGAGAAGCAGGAGCGTGGGAGAGAGAGAGGGACTGCTGACAGTCAGACTGAGTGAGCCGTGCTCGTTTCATGGAGTGAAGCCCGTCCTTGGATGTGGAATTATTGAGTGTGCGTTGCACCGTCTTTTTGTTTATGTGTTTGATATTTTCTCTGGTGAGAATAAAGACTGTCAGCAGCCCAAAGCCGATCCCTGTCCTCTTCCTTCCCATTACACAAGAACCTTTACCACATCCTGTAAAGGTGATAAATATGTTGGATCGACCAGTGGTGCTACGTCGGAATGCAAAGATTGCTCAGGTGCACCCGTGTCTTGCTCTTGAAGAGTTAGAGCTTATAAAGCACATTAATTGTGAGTCAAGGGAGGTGGTTCAAAATGTTGTTCATGTTCACAAACCTGATGAAGAAAATAAGATGTTGCTAACAGACTGTGCAGCTGAGTTGCGAGAGCTGGGACTGACACAGATTGATATTGACTCATGTGAAGTGAATGACTTCTGGAAAAGGCGATTGTCAGACCTCATTGTGCAGTATGAGAGCATATTCTCACGTGATAAGTTAGATTGTGGAGAAGTCAAGAATATTGTCCACAGGATACGCCTGAAAGACGAAAAACCGTTCCGATTGCCTTATAGAAGGGTTCCGCCGGCTCACTACCACAAGTTGAGACAGACCCTGGATGAAATGGAGGCGCGCGGTATCATCCGGAAGTCCAACAGCGAGTGAGCCTCACCTTTAGTCCTGGTCTGGAAGCCCTCTGGAGAATTGCGGATATGCACGGACTTCAGGTGGCTTAACCAAAGAACGGAGAAAGACGCATATCCACTGCCACACCAAGCTGACGCCCTTGCATCCTTGGGAAATAACTGCTATTTCAGCACCATGGATTTAACATCAGGGTTTTATAATATCCCAATCCATGAGGAGGATCGCAAGTACACAGCATGCACAACGCCCGTGGGTCTCTATGAATACAACCGGATGGCTCAGGGATTATGCAACAGTCCTGCGACGTTCTCTCGAATGATGACTGCAATATTTGGAGATCAGAACTATCTGTCTCTTCTGTGTTACCTAGATGACTTACTGGTGTTTGGGAGGACTGAGAAGGAAGCACTCGACCGCCTTGAGATGGTGTTTTCTCGCCTTAGAGAGCACAACCTCAAATTGTCCCAAAAGAAATGCTACTTCATGAGGAAGACTGTGAAGTTTCTAGGTCACATTGTATCAGAGAATGGTATTGCAACTGACCCAGCAAAGGTATCTGCAATCAGTGAGTTCAGGGTGGCGGATTTGATGGAGGAAGATGGAAAGACTCCATCACCCACAAAGATCAAATCTTTCCTTGGAATGGCGAATTATTATTCTCATTTCATAGAGGGTCTATCAGTGTTAGCCAAGCCACTGTTTAAACTTACCGCTGAGCAGAAGATCAGGAAGAAAGGTGGGAATGGTCGCTCCTGTTTTCCTAAACCCAAACGTTTGAGCCCTGAAGACTGGACTGCAGAATGTGACCTTGCTGTGGAAAAGATCAAACAGTCGCTCACAGACACAGTTACTCTAGCACATCCAGATTTTAAGAGACCATTCCTCTTGTCTACTGATGCATCTATGGATGGGCTAGGTGCAGTTCTGAGTCAGATACCAGATGGGGAGAAAAAGCCAAGACCAGTAGCCTTCACGAGTAAGACCCTGTCGAGGGCTCAGTCACATTATCCAGCTCATAGATTAGAGTTTTATGCTCTAAAGTGGGCAGTTTGTGACAAGTTTGCTCACTGGTTGAAAGGGACTACGTTCACAGTGCTAACGGATAACAATCCTTTGACATATATCATGTCTAAGCCTAAGTTGGATGCCTGTGAACAGAGGTGGGTATCCAAACTGGCTCCCTTTGACTTTGACTTGAAATACATACCCGGAGCCCAGAACATTCCTGCTGATCTGTTAAGTCGACGTCCCTTTGCCAGAACTCTGGAAGTCTGTGAAACCTTGGAGAGCAAGGCTCATCATGTAACTTCAAAATTGGTTCAAGAAGCTTTTCGATTGTCTGTGAATGTACTCCATCAAAATTCTGAGGATAGTGTTCAGAGTGTCCAAATTGGGAGCATGAGTCAGATAAGAAGTGAAGGTGTGAAAGCTATTTTTGAGTCTTGTCTAGATTGGGAATCTAGCAGACCTGTACGTGGTGCTCAGTTGACCCACTGTGCCAGTAATTTGGTTCATGGAGGAGTGGATACACTCCCAGTCTTTTCGATGGAGGAGATACAGGGGAAACAGAGAGCTGACCCCACCATTGCCCATGTGTTATCCTTTGTTGAGAGGAGGAGGAGACCATCACGCAGAGAGAGGGATAATGAATCCACCTTGGTATTGAGACTGCTGAAACACTGGGAAAAGTTGAAAGTCAAGGACAATGTTCTCTACCGCAGATCCAAGGATAGGGTGGGAAAACTCAGATACCAGCTTGTACTTCCTCATCCTCTGAGAGCTGCCGCCCTGAGAGGGACTCATGATGATGCCGGTCATCAAGGACAAAGTAGAACTCTCCACCTGGTGCGTCAGAGATTCTTTTGGTCCGGTATGGATGCAGACGTCAAAAGATATGTCTCTCACTGTAAGCGCTGTGTAGTCGGGAAGACTCAGGAACCTGAGGCTAGAGCACCTCTTGAATCTATTAAGACAAGTGTGCCGCTGGAACTTGTATGTATAGATTTCTGGTCTGCAGAAGGGAGACATGGGGAAAATGTTGACGTTCTTGTAATAACGGACCACTTTACAAAGTTAGCACATGCATTCCCTTGCCCAAACCAGACAGCCAAAGTTGTGGCTCAGAAGCTGTGGAATCAGTTTTTCTGTATATATGGCTTTCCGCAAAGGATACACTCAGACAAAGGAGACAATTTTGAAAGTAAATTGATTGCTGAGTTGCTGTTGGTGTCTGGTGTCCGCAAGTCCCATACTACTTACCACCCGATGGGCAATGGGCAAACGGAAATATTCAACCGCACCCTTGGAAATATGATTCGCTCCTTACCCCCTCGACTGAAAGAGAGATGGCCACAGATGATACAGACTCTTACGTTTTCCTACAACTGTACCACTCATGAGACGACAGGATTTGCACCGTTCTACCTGATGTTCGGCAGGGTGCCTAGGCTGCCTGTAGATATCATGTTTGGGAGTGCCCTGAGGAATGATGATGTGCAGACCTACGATGAATATGTGGAGACTCTTCAGAGGGATCTTAGGGAGGCAATAAGGATTGCTGAAGGAAACACCACAGGAGCCCAGAGAAGGCAAGCACAGGAGTACAACAAGAAATCCAAAGGTGTTGCCTTGGAAGTTGGAGACCGTGTCCTTCTGGTGAATAAGAAAGAAAAGGGAATAAGAAAGCTAGCGGATGTGTGGGACTCAGTGGTTCATGTGGTGACATGGAAAGACCCAACATTACACATCTACAGGGTTGAAGATCCAACCACAAGGAAAAGTAAGGTGGTTCACCATAACTTCCTCCTCCCTGTAAACTTTCTGCCCTTGGAGAAGCCAGAAGTTGAGTCCACAATGTTCTCCACAGTCTCTGAAGAAGAAATAAGTGAGACAAAAGACGAAGAACACAGATCTCTGTTAAGTTCTGAATTGAGGAGCAGGAGGATAGCTGCTTGGGTCTTACAAGGCCAGGGCCCAAAACCATCTCAGCCTGTTGGAGCACATTCTGTTCAAGGACAGGGCATTTGGCAAGTCCGAGGAGTTCACGCTTCAGCTTCAACAGATCACATGAGACATGGAGGCCCTTTGATCACCAATGAAGGGAGCAAACCCAGCAAACTGTCTAGTAATTGTGATACAGATGACGTCCAAGAAAGTGAGTGGGGTGTAGATGATTTGAGCAGTGCATCCGAGACAGATTCGGCCAGTGAAGGCATTGATGAAGAAGACAGGCCTGGAGGGTCTGTGAACGGTCACAGTGTACAGGCAGAACCAGTTACTATGCCAAGAGAATCTAGCTTTGAAAACAGATCAGATCATTGCTCAAGGTTTCAAGCCCCAAGTAGTAGATCTAGAGTCACACTGAAAGCTTCCCCAAGAAAAGTGACAGGGTCAGACACAATTCGAAAAGCAAATGAGGGAACTGTGAGAACCAGGTCAGGCAGGTTAGTGAAACCTGTTAAAAGACTGCTTGAGTGCATGAGCATGATAATATCTGAGCCAACTAAAAGAGACCCATTAGCAGAATTGTTAAGAGTTCTTTCCAGTTTTGTGGGGAGTTAGATTAAGCAATACAAGTATGTTTTCCTTTAGAGAAGTGATCAGAATTGTGTAGAGGAAAATTTTAAGAGGATTTGAGAAGTACTTCATTGAGGAATGTATGGTTATATGTATAAGGGCATATTTCTCCCAAGCAAAATGTTTTGCTATTCGTTTGAATGACTGAAGTCTGGGTATCCCTCTTTAAAGGAAAATATCTCACCTACGGCCTTAAAGTTTGCTGAAATTTAGGAGGGGAGAGTGTAGTGTTTTGAGTTTTGCGATCATTCCAGCAAACTTTGTCCTCCCTGCCAGAAATAAATTAAATCTATTTCTATATTATTTTTGTGTTTCTGCGCACATATTGCCATTCACATCCTATATAGACTATAGGAAAAATGTCATTTTTCATTTTAAAATAATATATTGAGTTATATGTTTGAGTGACGTCATTTCCATTTGCTGAGTTGTCCAATCGTGTCTCGCCCAAAGCTTAGAACAGCTTCGGATTTGAGCGAGACAGGTATGTTGTAAATGAGCTCTGAAGTAAAGGGTTTAAATATAAGAGATTAAGTCAATATTTTGATCAATATCGGTGAATGACATGTTTTAATGCTGAATTGAGTCACTTAGTGTGTTTGAATACTGTTATTTTTGTGCATATTCTGGGTTTCGTGTTAATGAGCTCTTAATGTGCTGGTTCAAGTTGCCGCCCGCACGCCATTTTGAACAGCGGGTTTCTATAGTAATATGGTTCTTAAATATAATTAAAAAGGGTGGATTACGCTCATAAGATATTGTGCAGTTAACTTAGAGTATATTGTCTCTATCGGTCTAAAATTGTGTATTTGTAGTCACGTGTGTACTTGAAATATTTGATAGCAGATGCAGTTATAGTGTTAATGGGGGCAGGGGTTCACTTTTCTATCTTCTCACACTCCTCACAGAGACCACAGAACTGAGAGTGTGTTGATGCTTAATTCCTGTCCTGTCTTTAATAAACTGCAGGTATGTCATATTGCAACAAAAAATATTACCACTATACGATCATATGTCATTGTGATGTTAGATTGAAACATACTGTAATGTATTTTCAAAGAATCAAATAATATATATATATATATACACATCGAACATTTTGTTATATGCATTCATTATATCTATTTACCTGATTTAATGTGTCTAAGATGTGTAGTATGTAATTTGTGATGCATTTTGTGAAAGGAAATGAACGAAAAGAGACATTGTAAAAAGAAAAATGTTTTATTAGTAAATGTTATAGAACAGCTTCGGATTTGAGCGAGACAGAGACCACAGAACTGAGAGTGTGTTGATGCTTAATTCCTGTCCTGTCTTTAATAAACTGCAGACGAGGTCCCCCAAAGAGTTTGGTGTCGGTGGTTCATTTGTGGTGCTGGGCAAGATCCGCTACATATTTATGCCTGAAAATTTTCTCGATTGATTGCGCACATGTTCAGAAGTTCTCAATTCACAGGAATCCAGGTTTGAACACAAACTGGATCCTTTTCTGCATTTTCTATTTACCCTTAAATGCATACCTCGGGTTTTTAGTGACCCGGGACACCATTCACTACTCTCCTCCTCGTTCATTTTTTAAAGTTAGACATCAACCTTCTTGGTATTCCTCAATCAATTCATTATAAAGAATATAACAAGAAAAAAAAATCATAAAATTATAAAAGAATGCCTATTTTTGTATTCTTTAGGGTCGCATCGGGTCGTATTGTATAGGGTTGTAAACGACCCGAGGTGTGTATGAGTGTAAGTATATTTTTTCTGCACAACAATAATTGAATCTTAGATGACGGAATAAGTGCAATTCACCTTTATTCCACAAGGTGGCAATGTCTGATACACAATGCTGAAGTGACGACTCATTCAGACAGAAAACGAAATAATAAGAAAAACATGAAATGGCTCAGCAATTTACTGCAGAGCAAGTACTGAATGCAATGAAATATGACTGTAACTGTTAATTGGATGGATCTGGTGAAGCTGTTAGCGATTGAATTATTGATTTTGAAGATGTTGAAAATTATATAGTTTTGAGAATACGTTTGAGATCGCGAATGGGCTCATATTTGCGACCTCAAACATAAAAATAGCCCATTATTTGCTGAATTTACTGGGAAATGAGCTCTGACGAGGACAGTGGTGATGTCATAAAACATCTGCTCAAACGGAGCCTTTTCAAGCTCCAAAAGGTAACAAAATATGCTTTATTTTATTCTTCTGTAATTGTTGCTCTAATATCAGAGGAGTTTTATATTATTGCGACAGGGAAAGATCCTTCCGTGTTAGATACTGATCCGGGTCGATAAAGACCTGAATATGTAAGAATGATTGGCGAAACAGTCATGCATTTAAGGGTTGACAAACTCTTCCTGAACTCTTCCTGAAAAGCCCTACCGTGGAATTTAGTGAGACAATCAGATGACAAACCCAAATGAAGACACAGCATTTTAATTATGAAAAGTCTAAATTATGAAAATTCACTCATTTAATCAAAACAATCACTGAGCAACAGTTTATCTTTCCTGCCTCACAACCTCCTAATTTATGACCACTGTGTTACGTAACTTTCTGTGTTATAAAATATGAGTGTGACTACAGGTGAAATTTATCATGGTGATTCCTAACGGGCCTCCTGACAGATTTATGTGTGACGAAATTCAGATGAGCAGGAGCTATTTTTTTACAAGGCCTGATTGGGTGAAGCGTTGATTGATTCCTGTGTGATTTAGTGGTTAAAATGAACTGCTGAATGTACTGACAAGCATTTATGATGTCACGTTCCCAGCCATTCCCAGACTCCAATTCCCAGAATCCTCCCTGACAATCACCTGCACTCACTCATCCAATCAGTAATCACTCACACCCAGCTGCAGCACATTACCCGGACTATATAAGCCAGTCACACACACTCACACATTGCGAAGTCTTGATTTACTGAGGTTGTCATTTCTGAGCGTTTCCCTGTCTGTTCTGCCTGTTTCCAGACTGTTATCCTGGACTCTTATTCTTGCCACCTGCATGTTCCTGGTTATCTCTGTCTACCGCCTGCCTCAACCTCTTGCCTGTCTTTGTTTACCCTGACTGCCGCCTGCCTCAACCCTCTGCCTGTTATCTGGTTATATGATTCCTGTACTGCCAAATGTTATTTAATAAATGCTGCAAATGGATCTCCCTCTTGTCGTCCAATTGTTACATATGGTAACTAAATTATACTTTAATGCCATTTATTTTGAAACGTGCATGTTATGTATTTAAATGTATTTGTAATTACACATTCTGTAATGATGAAGTTTCAAGTTATACATTTAAAATTCACTGATGAGCCAAACATTATATGATCAGTTACAGGTAAGGCGAATATCATTGATAATCTCCTAACAAGGCCACATATTAATGTTTGGGTAGATTAGATGGTAAACAAAAAATCAGTTCTCACAATCAATGTGTTTGATGCAGGAGAAATAGGCAGGAATAAACATCTGAGTAACTTTGACAAGGGCCAAATTGTTATGGCAAGGCAACTGTGTCAGGGTATCTCTGTAACGGCAAGGTTTGTGGGTTGCTCACAATCAGCAGTGGTGAGAATTTACCAACAGTGGTCTGAGGAGGGACAAAACACAAACCTACAACAGAGTGTTGGGCAACCAAAATTCAATCTGTCTGGTCTGAGCCAACAGAAGGTTTACTGTGGCACAAGTCACACAAAATTTTAATGATGCTTATGGGAGGAATGTATGACAACACAGTGAATCACACTCTGCTGAGTATGGAGTGCATATATGACCCCTATCCACCATCAAAATCGTCTAGATTGGGTATGTGAGTATCGGAACTGGACCTTGGAACAGTGCAAGAAGGTTTTGTTTTACACTTTACAATAAGGTTCATTAGTTAAACGTTAGTTAATGTATTAACTAACATGAACAAACCATGAGCAATACATTTGTTACTGTATTTACTAATGTTTGTTAATGTTAGTTAATGAAAATACAGTTGTTCATTGTTTGTTCATGTTAGTTCACAGTGCATTAACTAATGTTAACAAGATTAATAATGTATTATTAAATGTTGAAATTAACATTAACAAAGATTAATAAATGCTCTATAAGTGCAGTTTATTATTAGTTCATGTTAACTAATGTTAACTAATGAACCTTATTGTAAAGTGTTACTGAAATATGAATATTACATTTTAGAAAGATTGAAGATTGTTGATTCCAAATACCAAATGTAAATCTGCAATATTGCATCCAATGCAGCCTATTTTAATCCACCTAAGCTTCAGCCACTTTCATCTTATAGGCATAATATCAATTCAATATTCTAGTATATTCATGAAAAACTCCTGCGGATTGGTAAACTCAGAGAAGTCTGAGATCCCGCATTGTGTATTATATGCCAGTAAAAAGAAAAAAAAAGAAAAAAGTAAACTCCAATAACATGGATGAGCTCAAAAGAGACGGTTCAAAATTCCTGGAAATAATTTTTAAAAAAGCAGATTGAGTGGTAGGGTCATGCAGTCAATATAGTGAAGGCCAGCTGACTCAAACTAATCTCACACTGAACTCATGCACATGACAACCCCTACACTCACATTTACAGCTGAAACAGAACATGCAAAGGAGAGAAGATTAATCTGAATTGGATAAAATTCTGCCTGACTGACATTGTCATTGAAATTATTCATTTTCTGTGTTTTGCACAGTTGTTGGGGGAAAAGTAATTGAACCCTTTGGACTGGATTTGAACACAAACAACAACTACAGCAACAACAATGAAATTCATTTGAATCTAAAAGGAAGGTTTGAAATGACAAGAGGGTGAGTAAACAATGACAAAATTTTCAAAAGAATATCCCTCAAAATACTGTTTGTGGAATCAAGACTCTAAAAACACTCACTTTCATTTACCTTTCATTTGCTTTACCTTTTATTTTTCACTTTTAAATAGTGGCTTACACTTCCTCATAATCTCTTTAGAATGAACTTCACACTCATTATGACTACTTAAGAACATCTAAGAGCAAGGTTACATTTTTGAGCATGAATGTTAAATTATGTGCTTCTGTAGTGTTTTAAGATTAAATGCTTCGTTCATGTCAAAATGTGTATATTTGTTAGAGAAATTATGTCTGGCGAGTTGTTTGTTTCAGATTTGCATTTGGCTTTGAGTTCATATAAAGGTCTCTCTGCTAGCCATCAGCAGGACTGGATGCATTAGCATGAGCAGTTGTGCAGGTCAATAGGTCAACATCCATTCTATTTACCCTCCATTTCAGCAGATGACATAGATAACATCTGGCTGGATTCAGCTCTAATCCGTAGGTATGATGGGCTAATAAATCTGCTAGTCACACTATGGGGAAAACAGTGTTAAGGATGCATGCTAAACACTGAAATAAAAGCTCAGTATGTTTAATGTGTGTTTTTAAACACTGAGATATACATTTAATTTGCATAACTGTATACTGTAAATGGGGACTTACATGGTAGCATTTTAAACTAGGTATGAAGTCATAAATAGCATTTTAGCAATTAGATGCATGACTTTGGCAGGTCAAAAGGTTGTCATTGCCATGACAAACACTGGTAACGTGTCATAATAAGGTATCATTTGTTTACATTAGTTAAAGCTGCAGTCTGTAAGTTTTGCCTCTTTGTCGCCATCTCTGTTTGAAACCTGCAATTGCAGTTAATTGAGGAATTATCATCTTTACGTGGGCTGTGCATCAGCAGCACGTCCTGATATTGCTGAGTTAGATGTGTTCCTGGGTCAACATATTTTGTTGATCCTGGAACAACATTCTAGTCTGAAAATTTAGTCTTAACCCAATTCCTACCCCTAAACCTAACCCTACCCATAAGTTATCCCAAAAATCAGATGAATAACACTGATGTAGAAGCACCAATTCATGATTTTAAGCCTAAACTTGACATAATCTGTAAACTTGTCCCTCAAATCTGATTGGTTGATTTGAATGTTGTTCCAAGATCAACAAAAATGTTGACCCAGGAACATGTTGAACTCAGCAATATCAGGTTATGCGCATTGCACGGCTCCTCGGTGCGGATGAATCTAATGTTTGGTGTCAATCATTGCACCAGTGTGGATACTGTATTTCAGAATCACAGATTCTATGTCTTGAACTATGACCAAAATAAGAATTTTCAATAGAAAATGTCATCTGAAAAAGTAACATGTCTGCCACTTTTGTTCTGACAAACTGAGGGAAAAAAAGCAATAAATCGAGCTGACAATGGTGATTAAATCTAATGATCTAATGATCGCTTAGCTCGGATCATGTCAGAGTCACGTCAGAGTGCAAATTATTATTATTGTTATACTTTTTTCTCAAATTGTTAATATTAACAACAGCATTGCGTGACTATGTGTATTTAGTGTGTATTAGCATTACCTGTAGATTTAAATTTCTGTAGCCACTCCGCAGTCTGAAGTCTTTTGCTTTTGACTATAGGTGAATCTCCAGTTGTCCAGTTGATGACTGTCATTTGGACCTTTCTGGATTACAATCCACCATCAAAATGATAAATTTAATTATTCCAGCTGCTGTGAGAAAAGGCTAAAAATGATCTGCTATCAGCAGTGTTGGGCAGTAACGCGTTACTGTAACTAGGGATGCACCGATCCGATATTCAGATCGGTATTGGCTCCGATATTGCCATTTTTGCCGGATTGGGTATCGGCGGGACGGGACCGATCCAAATCCGATACTGTGCATGTACTATTGTGTTATTGTTAAGCTCCACAAAAGGCACAAAAACATTAAAAAGCACCATAAAGGTTCTGTGCACTATATTCCAAGTGTTCTGAAGCCATTCCATAGTTTAATTTGAGGTACAGATAAATATTTAAATCGTTAAATTAAAGTTCACGTAAATGCCTCCCTCTGCTGCGGCTGTCAGTCATTCTCCATTCAGCAGCATTCAGACTGCGTGTCGCGTTCGGTTACAACAGTCAACACAATGAAACTCTCTGCAAGATGAATCAATGTTTCTATTATTATACTTCATCAAGATACCGGTAATATAATACGCTTCATCAATATATCTTCACTTGCTTGTGCTTTGAACTTTTCACTACGGAGCGCTGCCGCTGCGCGCTGCGATTCCATGATGCTTCAAGCGCATCATTCTGCACACGGGATGCGCATAAGCGCTTTGTGCCGCTCTGTATGGGAGCCATTCATATTATAATACTTTTGCGCAATATAAGATTGTTAATAGCATTTTTTTGTTCTGTCCTATCTATCATATGTTGCTGCATCATTTTAATTTTTATATTTTAATTATAAGACATTTAATAGCTTCTGATTTCGTCCATTTCGTCCATTCGTCCATCGTCGATTTCATATTTATTCACAAACCTATAGGACAAACAAATAGGCCTAGGCTATGCATTTATTTATATTATGAAAAGAAAGTATTATGAAAAAAAAGTTAACTGAAAAGTGACGCAGACTTTATTTTTCATCTCATCTCAACACTTTTTGAGGATTGTGAGTGAATGCGATCATCTCTTCCTCTTTACTACTTTACAGAAGTGTAAATAAACATGAATGAAAATCAAAAAATATGTTGAAAGTTGCAGTAGCTTACCGAAATCTGTAGCAGTATCTGTATCAGTTCAATCAGTGTTGTAAACAATGTCACGTATTTACCTCAGAAAAGCCATTCGTTGACCATAAAGTCAGCAGCAAGAAAAATAAAACAAACTATTTAAAACAAGACGGATTAGAAACTTAATTATGTAAGCATAAGTATTATAGTATAATATATAATAGAGTGGACAAACTGGGTGCGTGTAATCCAACGCATCGTTTTCATTTTGTTCTGAACTCGCGCTCTGCTGCCACACTGGAGCACACTCACCACCTACTGGACAGGGGTGGGAATTACAGTTACAAGCAAATTCAGCCTCAGTAATCTGTCAAAATGACGGACAGGCTGCAGATTTTTTCCATCACTGCTAAAAAAAATTCCATCAATGATGGAAAATTCTCGGTTAACGTGACCTTTGAGATTATATATTATATACACGCCACACTACCGCCGGTGACACACCACGACCGCGGTGGCGCGGTTGTCATGCCGACCGTCACAGCCCTAAGTGAGGCATACAGTTTATTAGGTAATTAAGCACTTTTCTTATTACTTGAATATCAGATCGGTATCGGCCGATACTGAATCCCAGGTATCGGTATCGGAAGCGAAAAAGGCGGATCGGTGCATCCCTAACTGTAACGCAGTTACTTTTGACAGTAACTAATACTGTAACGCATTACTTTTTAAATAAATTAACTCCGTTACCGTTACCATATGGTGCGTTGTGCATTACTTTTTTAATTAATTAATTTTGGCTGAAGTGTGTAGCCTATAGCATAACCTGTTTACAGCAGCGACGTATTGTAGGATTGGTGGATGCCAACCACTGTAAACACGAAGACGCACTGTGGGCGTTTCCGTTTATTCAAGTATGTGCGGCAGTCATAGCGAGTCATAGCGAGAACAAGACGAGATTCTCAAAGTGGAAATATGCTCATTATTTCACTTTAGTTGAGCATAAAGACAAAAACCTTTTAGTCAAATGTAAGCGTCTTTCTGGTTCGAATGTCCTATCTACTGCGATAAACAGCAACTCCAATCTGTCAGCACCTCCAGAAACTTAATTCATTTAAGCCATTAGTTGACTAATCGCATTTATATTAATTTAATTTCTTAAATACTGGACAGAATAAACCATAATAATGATCGTAATATAGGCTATAGCGCATGCATAAAGCTTGCCACAGAGAACAGGCAAAATTAATGATTACGAATGTGACAAAAACAGCAAGGAGACATTTTAATTGTTTATTAATAAAGTAATGTTTTCTGAATCAGTGTCGGCTGCGAAGATGAAGTTGACATTGCTGACTTTCATCATCTCCTCATGGACGCGCTTAGAGAGAAAATGCATATTTCATTCGGATTAGGCTACATAATCAGAGTAGCCTATTTCTTTTCGTTTTTGGATATTTCAAGCTTTCTATAGATATATTTATCATGTATGTGAGGCAAGCAGCCGCTGAGTTTCGGTTCATTTAGCCTATAAGTCGCGCTCGAGTTCACGCGCCAGTGATCGCGCCTGCGCCTGCCATAATTATATTGTCTGCTATATTTGCTTCTTATTTATTAAATCCAGGCAATTGGTTGATGAAACACTGATTAAAATTAAGATACAATTTTTACAAAACGAAATTCACTTTAAAGAAAGGCTTTCTTTGAAACAAAACTTAATGAAGTGGTCAAAATCATGTCTGACCCACTCCATGACTCCCAATATATTGCGCATCTTATGATGCATCTTACTCATGCTGTTCACTTTTCATAATCAAGTAAATTAATTTAAAACATAACATAGGACTATTTAAACATAAATATGAAACTACATTTTCTTTAATGGCTATACCAACACATATTGTACAGTACAGAGAAATTTCATTAGCAAGAGCGGATCATGAGTCACGAGTCAAGAATAATTTATTCTTAGACTTATATTTAATATTGGGGGCATTCAAGTTATTTGACATATTTTAAATTTTTTTTTAAGTAACGCAATAGTTACTTTCCCTGGTAATTAGTTACTTTTCTAATGATGTAACTCAGTTACTAACTCCGTTACTATTTGTGAGAAGTAACTAGTAACTATAACTAATTACTTTTTTAAAGTAACGTGCCCAACACTGGCTATCAGCAGCATCCTCACATGATATAGCCTACTAGCTGGGACTCCTTTATGTAAACAGACGTGACGTAATGATGCAAAGACGAACGACGACATGCTCAAATTTCCCACGGAAACCCAACAGTACTGATTTTATTAGAAAACATTATTACAAGCTTACCGTTGTGAATCAGGATAAGGTAAGGAGATAGTTTTGAACACTGGCTGGTTATGTACTTGCTCAAAAAATTGATTTTGAATAATTTTTAACCAAAAAGTTACGGACTGCAGCTTTAACATACAATGAAAAATTCTTCTAAATCATTTATTATTCTTAGTTAATGTTAATTTCAACATTTAGTGATACATTTTAAAAATCAAAATGCACAACAAATAAAGTTATTGTCTCCGAAAAGAAAGAATTGATTCTGAACTGCTTTAACGAGTCATTAAATACCACTAGTCATTAAATAAGTAAAATGTAACAAATTTGCACAATGCCAGCCTATATAGTCTTAATTGGCTGCCCGCAAATTACATCTACTTTGACCAGCACATTTTCCGTGTAAACCTATTGCAAGAGATCTCCAAAACAAAATTAGGAACCTTTAAAGGGATAGTTCTGTCATCATTTACTCACCCTCAAGTTCTTCCAAACCTGTATACATTTCTTTGTTCTACTGAACACAAAGGAAGATATTTGGAAGAATGTCAGTAACCAAACAGATCTCACCCCCCATTGACTAACATAGTATTTATTTTTCCTACTATTGTAGTCAATGGGGTGCGTGATCTGCTTGGTTACAGCATTCTTCCAAATAGGGGCACTTTATTATTATTTAATGGACCAGGGCTAATATAAACTAAAAACTTACAGTTGTATTTTTATTAACTAAAGTTAACAAATATATTATGTACTGTAACAAATTGCTCATTGTTAGTCAATGTTAGTTATCTAATGGGACCTTATTGTAGTACTAATGAAACATCAATAGCAGGTTTGAAAGCAGATATAAATAATACTATTTTGATTTCACCCTCCACAAATATTCTTGAAAATATAGTAAAATCACTCAGATTCTATCCATCCATGCATCATCAGTCCACCCTATAAAGCATTCTGCTGTTTGTATGTGCTCAGCAATGTGTCTTTAACAGCAAAAATGGTGTGACTGATATTCTAGATCAGGGCTTCTCAACTGGTTTTGCTTGAAGACCCAGAGCATATATTTGAAATCAATTGGTGACCCATTGCAACACCAAAATTGCAACAAAAATGTCCTTAAAATGTCCTTGAAATATTATATTTAATATAAGATTATAATATTAATTATATACGTTTGGACCAACCTGAAATGTGAGAACACTTTTTTAAAACAAGGAGACTCTTGAGTAGATTTGATAACATTGAAAAAAGCAGTGGGTTTCACCATCATGCTGTGAGAATACAGTAAAAAGACTCAGAGGACTACAAACAGTAGCTGACAGCACAGATGTGTTTCCCCTTGAGACACATCAACAGTTGTCTCTCTTCTTTCAAATACCTCAAACTTCTTCGAGTAAAACTGGAGATGACACTCTTTCTTGCTATGACACCTTAACACCTCACTTTAAGTCTAAAAAAGGATTAAAACAATTTGACACATTCACTTACTGTTTAAGGAAAGAAGTTTGTAAGTTTAATAAATTGGCATTACATTATTTCTGTTAAATAACCTTTCTAGTACAAGTGGTAAAAACTGCTTGTCAGAGCAGAGAACATTCACACTGACCAATTGGGGCCTTAATGCTGGAAGACTTTGGTACTGATGACATAAATATATGTTATGACAGCTGTTAGATACTTTCTGTGATTATACTACATTATCACATTGTCAACAAGCAAGCTTGCATGCTACTTTTTAAGTCAGCACCAACCTTTATAATACATCCTTGATGCCAAAAATCACCACATTAAACTGTAAGAAGGCTCGAAGTGGGAAACTGATGGGGTCTAATGAAGTCTAACACAGATGGTAGACATTTAACAGTATACCAATAGACAATATTGAAATGAATGTAATACATATGCCAGCATACTGTATAACTATGGCACATATCATTTGATGTTCAACAAATGGTACTTTAACACTGAAAATTTTATTGGCTGAGTGCTTTTCTGAAAGGGCTTGATTATTTTGCTTCTTTTGGAACAAGTTTTGTTGGTAGAGACATAAAACAAACTAACTGGACAAATTTTGTCCGAAAAGTTACTCAATATTAACTTTGTTAAAGTTGTTGTATAAAAGTATATATTTAATCAGTACAATAATAGCACAATTTCTTGCATGATACTGTTTCCATCATGTGCAACAACATAGAAGTGATCCTAAAATGTCTTAAAACACCATTAAAGAGAGAGAACACACACAGATGTCTCAGCCCCTGTGAATGAGTGAAGCTGTAATTAAATAATCACTTCACTTTTCCTGATAATTTACTCACCCCCATGTCATCCAAGATGTTGATGTCTTTCTTTCCTCAGTCGAAAAGAAATGAAGGTTTTTGATGAAAACATTCCAGGATTATTCTCCTTATAGTGGATTTCAATGGCTACCAACAGATTGAAGGTCCAAATTGCAGTTTCAGTGCAGCTTCAAGGGCTTTAAACGATACCAGATGAGTAATAAGGGTCTTATCTAATGAAACGATCGGTCATTTTGAAAAAAAATACAGTACGCTCCAGTACGCTGAATGTTCTACGCCTTCCCTGTTCTATTTACGGAACGAACGCGGTGCCAGTTTCGTTTTTTTCCGTAAGTTGAATAGGGAAGGCGTAGGACATTCAGCGTAAGCGTTATGAAGAATGCGGAAGTGGAAAGTACGTTCAAGGAGATATTTTGTTTATAAAGCATAAACGGTTGTATTTTTTTCAAAAATGACCGATCGTTTCACTAGATAAGACCCTTATTACTCATCTGGTATCGTTTAAAGCCCTTTGAAGCTGCACTGAAACTGCAATTTGGACCTTCAATCTGTTGGTAGCCATTGAAGTCCACGGTCATCTCGCGGTGATCACCAGTGATCGATTCTGTACAGATTTTGCTCATCTCAAACAAGCCTATTGTCACAAATTAATTTAGATGAGATTACATCAGATTAGATAGAACTGATTCAAGACTGATTCCATATGTTACGGACTTCCGAAGCTCTGGTCACGTGCTTTTTCAAACCATAGATCTGCTCCGCAATGATTTAGATATGGTGGAGGAAACAAGTCTGACTACCAGATGTCGCTAATGCACACTGTGTTAAAAGCTTCGAGTAATGAACCATTTGTCGGCACAATTTGATGAAAGCCTCAGCTTCCCATCACTAGTAATTATCGAAGCCTCGATCTGCCCATCACTAACAGGAACAGGGGCTAAGAGATGCAATACAAAAACATGCAAGAGCCAACCAGGAGTGACAGGCTTTATATAGGCAGGGAGAACAAGATGATGAGACACAGCTAAAAGCAATCATTGATGAGTCCAGGCAATGGATTATAGTTTGTGAAAGTGACAAGTCTGGGGTGGAGTGCCCCCTGATGGCTCTCAAGGGCACTCCAGCTGATGAACGTGAAAGGGCTGTTTCTTTTTCTCTGCATCAAGAGGTTTTAAAGTTTGGCCCTAAAGTTTGTGATTGCTCTTGCAAAGTGTGTGGTAAATACATGGTTATGAATAATGGTAGTAGCTTTGAGTTGAATGTTTCTGCACGACCTCATGCCATATCTTTTTCTTTTTTTTTAGCTTTTTGATTTTGCTGCCTTGCATACTTCTCATGAGGGCAAGTTGCAAATATGCTCACAATTCTAGAAACAGATCATGTAAGTGTCTCTTCAGCAGAACTTGTCAGACCATGTAGATGTGGTTGCAGTGACATTATGTGTATTGATTTAGATATTCATTTTTGATAGTTTAAATAATGTCAGTCAAGCACTGCTATTACTGATGTGTTGTGTGAAGAAAGTTCTTATGGCTCATCTTATCCAGTTGCACCCTCTTAAGAGATAAGTATAGAGTATAAAGTATAACTTTTTAACAACTAACACCATAGGTAGTGACTGGTTTTGTTGTCAATTCTTTGACAAAGCTTGGTTGGTGAAATCAGTTGTGGTCCTGGTCACCATTTTTCAGGACAATGTGATATCAGCAAATCTGCTGTCTTTTGGCATGATCAGGCCCAACAGATACATTTAATGTTATATTCATTATTATAAACTCAGCAAAAAAAGAAATGTCCCCTCACATTCAACTACTTTTATTTTATTTGTATTAATATGAAAGTTCAACAACTGAGACATAAACTAAATAAACTGGGTCAATATCAAAACTGTACAGCAGTCAGTATCTGGTCTGGCCACCAATGCATGTCATCTATTGACTGCACTAGATCTGCTAGTTCTTGCTGTGAGATGTTACTCTACTTTTCCACCAAGAAACTTGCAAATTCTCGAACATGTCTCAAACAAATTCTCGTAAGTATGTATCTCTTGGGGTACTTACTGAATTGAAAGACTTTCCTGCCATCGAGGAGGTAGCTATAGCGAATGTGAATCTACCGTCACGCCCTGTTCAGTTCTAGTCTGGTTTGTTTATATTGCGCTGCCTTTCTGCTAGTGACATTAAGGGCAGTATTTTTGATTTTCTTGATTGTGAAAAATGTTGCCATTGTAGGTCATTTATGCTGTATCCAGAATTGCGACAGGAGCTCACATCATCGTTCATGGAAAAAACACAAAAATGTAATACAATTTTCGCCTTTTCTACGTATAAAAACACACTAAGGGAAGCTGGTTGAGGAGGTGACGGGGAGACGCCGTATATCAAATATAATAATGTCACTGACTGAACCCATTGCCTATCACTTAAAGGTGCCAAAGAAGATGTTTTGTTTTATACATTTTTGCAATATTACTTGAAACTGTCTTTACTAACTGATAAAAGACTATTTATTAGGTGCACTGAAAGTAATAATATTAATATACATCATCTGTGCACGAGGTAGGGCCTTAAAAACATCAGCCAATCGTTTACGCAATCATCGCTGGCTTGTCAATCACTGCCATGACGTTCCTTGTGAGAGACGTGCACGGATTGGCCCTCTGGCTTGTCAATCACTGCCATGATGATCCATGTGAGAGATGCGCGGCTGCGCGCTCCAGTAACTTTCCACACTCCACAGGCGCTGCATGCAATGTTTTTGTCAGGAGACAGGAGTAACAACTGCAGATTATGAGTCACCTGTGGTGAGTCCGACATAATGAATCCACGGCTTTAAGTCGTGCACACACTCAACGATTGTAAGGCCGATTATGAATGTAAATTGATACTTATGACTGATCGCGCTCAAACGCGTCCAGTCAGAGCCAGTTGCTTTCAGTCTGCGATTACAGTCGGTGTTCAAATTCCATGTGAAAGTATATAAATCTGCTTCAGGAGCAGGAAACAATCGCTGTATGTTGAGCTCAGTCAGAATGTTTTAGCTAGTCGTTAAATGTGTGCCCGGCTTAATAACACAGCGAATGCCGGTGGTAAACACTCGTGTTCCGATACTCGTGCACGAGTTTTGGGAGGCGTTCCCTTGAAAAGAGCTGAAGGAGGGGGGTTGTTCTTACCCATGCGCTCATTTCAAAAACTCAGTCGACAAAAAGAACCTCTTTAGCACCTTTAATAAAATAATCACATAGCGGTGGTTTTGAAAGTCATATTTTGTTTGGTTTAATAATTAACATTGCATTTGCGAGTATGACCCTCACTCGGCTTGTGAATGAGTATAACTTATACACAGCCATTTCTGCTGAATGCCCCTCTGATTCTCCTCCGAGGTCATATGGAAAGTGAATATTTACAAAGAAAACATTAAAACTTCAGTTACATACACCCTCCCAACAAAGAAATGGATCGACTTCTGTCAGCTTGTTGAACACATTTTTTTTTTTTTTATTTGGACATTTTCTACCACATGATGGCTGAAGCAGCAGCGCATGACACTGTTCTCACGGTAACCTAGATTGTAAATGGAATTCTACGAAACTTAAGTGAAACACCAAATGATCATGCAATAGGATAAAATATCTTCTCTTCCCTACAAACGATACCATGAAGAATGTGAATATTTAACCAAGTCAAAAACAAAAAAGGTAAGCAGGTATCCGATATTCATTTCAGTATCAGCAGATGCAAAATGCTATAAAAGGTGACAACTTTTAAAGTTAAACTACATAAGTTACGCAAACGATAAAAGCTCATTGTAGTTTCTCGGTTTGATAGATTTGAGCAACCATAAATTGACACAAAACTTAGGAATTTTGAGTTTGTGATAGGATTCCTATATAGAAAAATCAGTGCTTGCCCTCCAGCCGCATTTCACGTGCAGCAGTGACGTCATGTGCAAACAACCTATAGAAAGGTCTTTTTAGTGTCCTAAGTTACTATAACTGGGTCTTTAATTGTGTACCACCTGTAATCTGTTAGTGTCCACAGATGCATGTTCAATAATTATTTAAGATTCATTAAATTATGTTTTATTAACAAAATTCGGAAGGAACACATTCAAATAATGTATCCAATCATCATGTCATAATTTCAGCCAGCTGTCAACAATCAGTAATCAACATATCTACCCAATCAGCATGAGTGGAGGCCTATATAAACACAGTCAACTCATCCATATTCCTCGACAGTTTTTCAGCATCCCTGTAACTTCCTTCCACTCACTTGGTTACTTTCCTTACCTAAAATACGAGTGAAGTACTCATGCCAAATACCTAGCCCGGAGCCCTTTCTTCGGACAACATGCCAAATAACACATACTATTACTATCTGGTATGGTATTTGCTGGTATTTACTATCTGATTATTTGTAAGTGTGAACTCGTGAAACAAGCATGTAAAACATTAGTTTATCCCTCTGGGGTCAACAAACACATCAAGGGCGTTGTGGTAGATTTATTTATTTATTTTCTTTTTCACAATTGCAGCAAAATCGACTTAAATACTCTGTCATTTATGAATCATACAGATAAAAGCAATACATCGTTCAAAACTGAAAAGGATTTTCATTTTTATTTATGCCAACAATCAAAACAAAATATTTGTAATTTGTAAAATACACAAAACAAACAGGGTGTGCTTTCTTCCACCATGGTCTCCATTAACTTTTTTCTGGAGTGCATCAGAAAAATGAAACCAAACTCAGTGAATACTTGTTACACAGACATGCGCAATAAAGAAGACATTTAAGCATCTATTTTTAAATTACCTAATTCAAAACGAAAACAAAAATTATCTATTCATGTATGGAAAGAGAGCGATGTTCAGTCTGTGAAAAGGAGTCCATTGTTGAATACTGTATTATGAAACTATAAGGGAAGTTTGATAAAATCTGATCAAAACTTCCCCATAGTTCCCTCCAAATCTTTCCCATGATTACAAGCTTCAGTGCTTCTGTATGTAAAAGAACCTGTTTGTATGTTTACAACAATCATGGTAAGACAGTTTTTAAATACCAGAGATGCATGACTTTCACAAACACAGCCAAACCTGCACCAGATATTTAAGTTTGTGATGCTTCCTCATACAAAATCTCACAGAGTGAAAGGAAGATCTTTTAATCATGTGAAAGTTACTGTCATGGTGAGGATATACCTTTCACAATATTCAGCTTTTTATAACACTTAGTCACTGCCGACATTTCAACATTTAATAATCAACAATTAAACACCACCATTTTACACACAATGTTTGATGAAATAAAAAAAAAAAAAAAACGTCAACCTTCACTTGGCTGTTAACATGCTTGCTGCAAGAACATTCAGAGGTGAGTATGAGGGAGTATGAAAAAAAAAAAAAATAGTTGTGGCAAATTCGATGTCTCCGTTTCCCTTCGGTTCTGGTCTCAAAGAAAAACTAGTTCGAAGTTCCAGGTCCCAGGAGTTTAACTTTATTGACAAGCAACAAAGTGAGATTCCGGCTTAACATCTGAATCTCTTCTTAGCTGGGGCACAGTTTTTATACATTTTTATTATCTCTTAAAACACACCAAAGTAGTATCATTGGCTGGTAATATCCACCCTTACATTTTCTCATATTCTCAACTTAACAGGGGCTCTCCTCCCTTTCTTTCCCATGTACTGCCTAACATTTCCACCACAGTCATTTCACCAATAAAATTGAAAACAGTTGTGTACTTTTTTTTCAGGATTCCTTGATGAATAGAAAGTTCAGAAGAACAGCATTTATCTGAAATACAAAGCTTCTGTAGCGTTATACACTACCGTTCAAAAGTTTGGGGTCAGTAAGAATTTTTATTTTTATTTTTTTGAAAAGAAATGAAAGAAATGAATACTTTTATTCAGCAAGGATGCATTAAATCAATCAAAAGTGGCAGTAAAGACATTTATAATGTTACAAAAGATTAGATTTCAGATAAACACTGTTCTTTTGAACTTTCTATTCATCAAATAATGGTGAAAAAAATATTGTACACAAATATTTTGTACAATTGTACACATTAAATGTTTCTTGAGCAGCAGATCAGCATATTAGAATGATTTCTGAAGGATCATGTGACACTGAAGACTGGAGTAATGATGCTGAAAATTCAGCTTTGCCATCACAGGAATAAATTACTTTGTGAAATATATTCAAATAGAAAAGCAGTTATTTTAACATTGTAATAATATTTCACAGTATTACTGTTTTTTACTGTGTTTTTAATTAAATAAATGTAGCCTTGGTGAGCAGACAAAACTTCTTTTAAAAACATTAAAATCTTAGTGGTTCCAAACCTTGTTGGACTGGTACTGATATATATATATACCATATATATATATATGGTATATGTTGCACAAAAAACATGCTGCTTAAATGCTTAAACTGTACCGGCAGAAAAGTAGGTGCTATGCATACAACAAAAGCTGCAACAACTGTGGTAAACACAGCTTGTGCTAAAATATTCCTCCAACACAGGACCCAGCAAAAGGATAGAATACATGAGCTAGATGCACAAACTGATAACAATGTGCAGGACACTTTTTCTGCTTACCATGTTAAGCTCAGAAGGGTGAGAATTTTACAACTCTGAAATTGAAAATTGAGAATGGCCAACTAAAAGTTAAATTTGATACCAAATATAATTTCCAACGAATACTGAATAGTTTCGACCACACAATCCTTATCAACACGGCACAGAAAGTCAATCTTGTGTGGCTTATGGTGGAGAGACAATTGACACTGAAGGAAATGACAGTCTTGCTGTGCATTTGTGGGCATATTACATTTCCATTTGGTTGATTGGGATGTAAAACCTCTTCTCAGTCTACAGGACAGCATTACCATGGGACTCATCCAACCTGGGACCCTGATGTACACATGGAACATTTGTCAGCATTAAAAAGGTTTTACATGTTTCAACATTTTCCAATTAATAGTGCTTTCGACAATCTTTAAGACTCAAAAGTTCAAAATCGTAACTCATAACTCATAACTCATAGACTGTTTGTCATAGACTCAAGTGTCTTTGGCTCAAGACAAACAAAACCTATATCCGATTTAATTTCCGCCTGGAAAAATTTTCTGCCATTTTGAATTTTGCCCACAACCTACTTTTGCGAACTAGTCCTAGGTTTTTTGCCCAATCGGAACCAAACCAGAGCAGACAGATTCACTGGAGTCTGAATATCAATAATTATGTATAATCAAGTTGAAATTTTGATCCACGGTCGCTAAAGGGGCGCCTAAAATGTACGTTGTGGGCAGAGCCACTTTCACTAAAATGGCTATAACTCAAGTGCGAAATGAAATATTTGCACCAAACTCGGTACACGTGTATGGGCTCAATCTTTGGTCACAATAAAAACAATCGTCGATTGGCACTAGGTGGCGCTATAACTTGAAAAAAAAAACTTAAACAGCTGTAACTATGCAACCGTTAGTCCGATTGACTTGAAATTTGGCATACAGTGTCTTGGTTCAAGGGGGCATGATAGTCTATGAGGACATTGGCGCATCTCAAAAAACATGGCCGGCATTGACCAATGAATTTGGAGCACCTATTAGACAAGGTTAATGGAGGCCGATCGGAACGAAACTTGGTGGGCCTGTTCAACTCATGGGCCTAGAGGTCTGTATGAATTTTGAAAGAAATCGGCCACTAGTTGGCGCTAACAAGTTTTTATGCCTCAGTAATCACGTGGTGATTAACAGATCCACACAATATGCATTTCATTGGATAGATCTCCACATTCTGAACAACTTTGCCACAAGAACTAATGCTGTCAATATGTGAAAAACCTACTTTTGTGAAGCTAGTCCTAGGTTTTTGGCCCAATCGGAATGAAACCAGTGCAGGACAATTCTCTGGACTCTCTAGATAAATAATTATTTAAAAAAAAAAATTGAACTTTACCTTTTGGGTTGCTATAACAGGGCCTTTTAGAAAGTGGGCGTGGCTAAATATACCCAAAAGCCTATAAAGCCTAAATGAAAACTCAAATTCACGAAAATAGGTGAGCATATGCAGCATATGACTCCAAAGAAGCATGCCAATTTTTATGGAGATCGGACCATATGTGGTGCTATAACTGTTAAAACCTTTAAAAAACATGTTTTTAATGGTTTTGAATGAAAATGTATATAACTTTGGGTGTGGTCAACTTATTTTCATGGGAGTCATGTACTTAGACTCCTGAAACCTCATACCAGACTTACCAGACGATACCAGAATTGCCAGGTTTTCGGCTTATGGTTTGTGCAACGTTGTGATTTAGCGCTTAAAAAACTAACGAATATCTTGGAAACCGTTAGTCCGATCGAGACGAAACAAGCGTAGGAAACACAGAACCAAAGTTGATGTCAAAATTTTGATAGGAAGTTGCAAAAAAAATCCAATCAAACACATTCTTGGGTCATTTTTTATGCTCTCATATATATAAGTATCTATAACTTCAAAACGAAATGAGATATTTTCACCAAAATAAACATGCATATGTATGGGCACACTCTGAGGACACCCAAAAAAAGTAGTGGAGATCGGGCAATAGGTGGCACTATAACTGTCACATTACATTACATATAACATTACAAATCACATTTTGTCAAGGTTTACCACTTAATTTGTTCTTTTGACCTATGTTTTTGCAATTATATAACATTATAATTACACAGACCTGAAAATTATTATTTTTTAAAATGGAAACCTAGAATAAGCATTTTCTAACCTATAAGGATATTTGAAATCAATTATCTGCAACAAAATGTGTAACCACATTTAATTAATGGTGTTAACATGGAAAATATACTTTAAACACAAAACAGACCATTTTAAAATGAAAGTGAGCCAATAATTGGTCCTCTGCTGACACTTGCTGTTTAAAAGTCATGTTGTCATACTACTCACAAATATTGTTCTATAATTCATATTTAGACTTTATAAAATTTACTATCACTTTTTTTGTCAATTCATTACTTCATTTCCATTTTTTCACTTCATCACTTCATTTCCATTCATTTCCACGTTTTAACAGGTGTGCCACATTATGATTAAAAATGAAATCTGAAAGTGCTGTTATAGAGATTTTCAGAAAACCCATCATGTATTTCAAATACTGAATCTACAAGAAAATATGTGTCTGTGTGTTTGTTCGTGTGTGTGTGTGTGTTTGTTCGTGTGTGTGTGTAAGCATGCTTACTGTGCATCAAGTATTATTGTTTAAGCCTTTTCTTTCTCTGTATTTGTTTTAGCATATAGCTGTTCCTCTGTGGATTTAAGTGGTGATATGCTTGCTAAATAAAACAATTCCTATTTACGCATATGTGCTTAATAGGCCTTAAAATGCTTGAACCCCGATAAACGCTGCTTGCAGCTTTAATTATCATTATTGTTTCTATGTATTTATATGTATTTTTTTAAACTTTTTTGTTTTCTTTCAACCTGAACTGAACTGTAAAAAATCATAAATCATAAATAATAATAAAAAAAAAACATTTATGGCAGAAATGTACATACAGAACATGAAAATCAATAACACGTTTATCTCAAAACGATACAATACCAGACGAGGAATAAGGGTCTTATCTAGTGAAATGATCTGTCATTTTCTAAAAAAAAAAAATAATAAAAATGTATATGCTTTTTAAACACAAATGATCACCTCACAAGTGCTTCCGCCATTTAAATTACGGATTGAACATGGCGCCAGTACCGTTTTTTTTTTTTTTTTTGTAAGTTGAATAGGGAAGGATGTAGGACATACAGCGTAAGCTTTTTGAAGACTACAGAAGGCGGTCTAGTGGAAGCACTTGCGAGGCGATCATTTGTGTTTATAAAGCATACTTTTTTTTTTGTTTTTTTTTTTTTTAGAAAATGACCGATCGTTTCGCTAGATAAGACCTTATTCCTCATCTGGTATCGTTTGGAGTCTATTGAAGTCCACTATAAGGAGAATAATCCTGGAATGTTTTCATCAAACATTGACGTGGACATCTTGAATGACATGGGGGTGAGTAAATTATCAGGAAATTTTTTAACTAATCCTTTAAGGACATAGGGGCAATTTCCTAAATAGATGTATGTCATTCATAAAAACTTAAGGACCAATTAGATGCAAGAGATGTTCTCAGTGAGAACAATAATCTGTATTATATCTATATTTTACACATCATTTACATCATTGTCAACATTGTCACATCATTTGCATCATTGTCACTGATCTTACTCAAATATGACATTATATTCATACAATGCTTCCCAGAAAAAATGCTATATTTATATCATTGTTGTTTTCCTTGTTTTAAATTTAAAAAACAAAGCATCAGCTAAAGGATTGTACAAATTAGGATTGTGTATGATAATTGTGGCATAAAGGACAATGCTTCATTCTTAGTCCCCTTGCAGTCAGAATGAGGAACTGAAATATGTATAGGCCTAATTATTAATCATGTGCACAAGTTATCAGCATTTATAGAGAAATTCTACCTATCATCAATGAGGTACTAGGATCCTCCCTGTCAAGAAAAAAATATATATATATGTTACATGTATTAACAGGGATGATGTAAATAGACTAACATCATTCTGAAATATTCTCACTATAACCTGTTGATTTCTTCTTGTAATAAATGAGTCCAGCAGCTGCTATGATGATTCCCAGCACCAGACCAGAAGCTCCAATAGCGATTTTATTCCTCTCAGACTCAGGGAGAGATGGATCTGTAGGGTACACTGGTGTGTCAAACTATGCTGTCCACAAAAGTAGTACTAAGATGGGTAACACTTTAGAATACTGATCCTTCATTAATGAATAACTACACAGGAACAAATGAGTAATGCATTATTAACACTCTAGTAACTACTATTAACTAACAATAAACTCTGATTAATGAATTAGTAAGTAATAGTGCTCAGCTGAAGGTGGTAGTTCACTATTAACTAATCAGTAACTACTGTTTTTTTTCATACTCTAAGAGAACTACTAAGAACTACTATATACAGGTTCATAATTAACATGAATGATGCATAATGTATAATTAATTCTAAAGTGAAGGCCTTGGTAACCCACTAGTAATGACTGAAGTATTACTAAATACTTAAGGAATTACTAATTATTTGGATCAGTATTCTAAAGTGAATATCATGATAACTCTCTAGTAACTACTGAAGTCTTTGTAAACCTTTGATGTTTTGTATGTTTTGTACAGTAATTCCTTATGATATATTTGGTAACACTTAATTAATTACTAGTGGGTTACCATGATCTTCACTTTAGAATACTGATCCAAATAATTAGTAGTTCCTTTAGAAGGATGTAGTAACACTTAAGTAATTACTAGTGGGTTACTATGATCTTCACTTTAGAATACTGATCCAAAAAAGAAGTAGTTACTTTAGAGTTATATAGTAACTCTTGAATTATTACTATCCAATACTTTACCAAAACCTCAAAAGTTTACAATGACTTCAGTAGTTACTAGAGAGTTATCATGCTTTTCACTTTAGAATACTGATCCAAATAATTAGTAATTCCTTCTTAAGTATTTGGTAATACTTCAGTCATTACTAGTGGGTTACTATCACCTTCACTTTAGAATTAATTATACATTATTCATGAGTATCTCCTCTTACCCCAGTCATAAATCATGGGTTTATTGAAGCTGGCATGCTCCACCATACAGGAGATCTTCTCTCCAGATTTGGGGTGTACTCCAGCTCAGAGTGGATCTGGTAGTACCAGTCTCCATCAGCCAGCTCCATTGTTGAGGTCGCTTCAGAGGTCATCAGTATGGGAAGCCAAACACACCAAAAGTGGTACGAGGCAGCGGGGTGTTACAAAGCTCGCGCCGCGCTGACATGTCATCTGCGCGGATCAATGGACCGCGCAGCGCGGACGTGTTTTCTAGCGCCACCCAATGGGCAGCGCGGCGCGAGCTAATCTCATCCAATAGTATCCAGCTGCAGACCCGCAGCACCAGTTTCAGAACCGCAGTTTCATGATGTCTACAGTATTTAACAACAATACTTTTAAATAAAGTCATTTTTCTGTTCATATAGGCCTAATATGCATAAGATATCATGATGTACAAAGAGGAGTTTTTACCAAGTTAATCGATAATGCAAACTATGTTTTGTTAAGGCATGAACTAATTTGTATAAACTGTGAACAAATACTTTTAACCATATAATTTTGAAAATATATTAATAAATATGTAACCATATAGTAAAATGTCTCCCTTGACTGTATGTGATATTATTTCCTTATGTTCATGTTGTGAACTTCTGACAAATCGTATAAAGACACAGAGGCATTTAAGGGCATTTAATGTCAAAATATAAGCCTACATGTATTTAATCATTCCAAATCCTTGAACAAGTGAAACATGCATTTAAGCCAATGAGACATCAGAAGGTGTATATGGTGAGTGTATGATATTTCTGTCATGATGTGGTGAACGAATTTATATTTATATATTTATATTACTAAGTATTTGTATTACTAAGTGTCTGCTAGGCTACTGAATCATTTACATTTTATCATTAAAGATTTTTTTGCATTTGTCAAAGATATGTATCGTGTTAATATTAAATAAATATTAATAAAACTTATTCATTTTGTTTTCAGGGATGAAAAGACAGGGTTTTCTGCAGAAATGCCATGATATGGGTTTTATTTTGATTATTTGTTTTTTGCTTGTTTTTATTTTAATATGAGCAGTTTAAATATGTTTTAATCCTATTATTTTAGAAATGTTTTATATCCTATTTGTTTTCAGCACACGTTTTACTTGTTCAAGGCTTTTTTTTTAAATGGTTATTTTATTTGACATTAAATAGCCTACGTTACATAATGTAAGTATTATGTGTAACAATTTGAACATGAAGGAAATAATACGATCAAATATACAGTCAAATGTTACACATGTATTAATATATGTTTGAATTAATAAAATAAATAAATAAATAAATCTTCTCAAACTCTGTGTCATTGTATTAGCCTATTTAAAACGTGGAGAAAATAATTTAAAAATAAAAACGGCGTAGTTGTAGCCTATTCTCGCAGTAGCCTATACACGACTGTGCTTGTATCCATTCATTGACATTAAGCATATAGGCTGTTTTAAAATTTTGCTCTTTCTACATCATGATATCTTATGCATATTAGGCCTATATGAACAGAAAAATGATTTTATTTAAAAGTATTGTTGTTAAATACTGTAGACATCATGAAACTGCGGTTCTGAAACTGTGGTGCTGCGGGTCTGCAGCTGGATACTATTGGATGAGATTAGCTCGCGCCGCGCTGCCCATTGGGTGGCGCTAGAAAACACGTCCGCGCTGCGCCGACGAGTCGGTCGCGCGGCTCGGTCCATTGATCCGCGCAGATGACATGTCAGCGCGGCGCGAGCTTTGTAACACCCCGCTGCCTCGTACCACTTTTGGTGTGTTTGGCTTCCCATACATCAGTTTACCATCTCTCAGCCAGGACACTTTGATGTGTGGAGGATAAAATTCATATGCGCTGCACATCAACACAGCTGGATGTTTGCCACCAGCCTGCGTCACTGAACTGAGCTTAACCTTCGGTTTCACTGAATCAAGAAGAGCAACAACCTAAATACACAGGTTGTGCAGTATAAAAATCATTATGTCTATAAGTCCCCATAAAACATGGAAACCCAAAGAGAGAGAGTGTGTGTGTGTGTGTGTGTGTGTGTGTGTGTGTGTGTGTGTGTGTGTGTGTGTGTGTGTGTGCATGCGTTTTTGTTGTGAATTATGTGTACACAAATATAATGACACAGGTATTACACTGGTATTACAACGTAAACATTAAATATGAGGATATTTCATGAGTCCTCATTTGTGTGTGTGTGTGTTTGTGTGTGTGTGTGTGTGTGTGTGTGTGTGTGTGTGTGTGTGTGTGCGTGCGTGCGTGCGTGTGTGTGTGTGTGTGTGTGTGGTTTGACAAAAGAAAGGTCAATTGAAGAATCCCTGTAAATATGAATTATTTTTATTCACAGTAAGTTAGCGTTTCATTTCAAATGCAACTATTTAATGCTTTCAACCATTTCTGGTGATATTAAAACTTTCTGTTAATAATTATTTTCTAGATACAGATACTAACATATGCTCTACATGTTGACATTAAGAATGAGAAAAGAATCTTGTGCCACTTACCTGATTTCTCACAGATAGCGGAGTCGAAGAGTACAGCATTACCTTTGCAGAACCAGTCCACAATACCTCTTTCTTCCTGCACAATGGTGCCATTGTTCCAGATCTCTGCAAGTTTCATTCCATACTCATTAAACCCCACAAACCTCCCCAGAGTGCTGTCAAATTGTATAAATAGATATTTATTGAAGTAATAGTTGTTAAAATACACCATGTCACTGATATTAGAGGAGCTGTAGATGCATCTTGACATACGGTATCTGTAATATACATTAGCTGAAAAAGAATGTAGACAGAGAACAAAATGTCAGATAAATATGTCAAGAAGTAAGAAACAGAAGAACCTGGATCCATCAGTCAGCTGCAGTAGTTTTCTTTATAAAAAGTACTTGTCAAGTAATATTTCCCTTAGAAGTTCCATCATCATTAGAACGTCACCCTTCTTAAGATAATACTGCACCACCACCACCACCACTACTATTACTACTACTACTACTACTACTAACAATTATCACAATAATAATGCAATTTATTGTTGATATTTAATTATATTACTTCGATACCTCTCATGTTACTTACCACTTTCTGCTACAAAGAATGCAGCCAGTGTCAATAAAAGATGACAACACAAGAGCTTTTGCAGTGACATTTTCACTCACACTGAATCCCAGTTGAATGCTGCCAGTTTTTTGTTCATGTTTATGAGATGGATGTCTAAGATAACTGTTCAACCATTTAGTGCATGGAAAAGTGTCAAGTGTTGCTAGGCAGCATACTGGTTTCATTTGAAAACAAAAACCAGTTATTTTTCAAGTTATCTATCTGACGAATTGTTACATTATTCAGAGGCCAATTTCAATAATTAGGGATCAAAGCACTGAAGTGTAAGGATGTCAGAGACCATAAATCCCAAAATTGGCAGGATGGTCACAATCGTGCACCATAGTCGCCACTACACACACCCATCGGACAATACGTGGTACTATAATATTACTATTTAGTGGTACAAAATTTTTGGATCATAGCTTTGAATAGTAATTTTACTATTATGTCCTGGAACAGTTTATTGTGTGCCCCTTTAAAAAAGTGGTGCCACCTTTTTTTTTTAAAATATTAAAATTATTACAAATATTTAATTATTTAATGAAGTTATGCATAATTAGCATATGAACTGCAAATATGATGTTTAAGAAAATATATTTATTTTTGTTTAAATTAAAAGGGTTGTAGACTTTTAATATAAGCATGTCTGTGTTAAAAGTTGGCTATGCTTTGAAGAACCAATAGAATGCTAAAACATATTTTAAGCCTGTTCTTTTTCTATCAGTTTTAATATTTTAAGCCTGTTCTTTTTCTATCAGTTTCCATCCCTTTGAATGGAAATAAATGCATTGATATTGCTCATTGGTATAACTATAGTGTACTGAGAGTATAGTTTTATATAATAAGTGTACATAGAAATCTGTGAAATGCTTATATAGATAATTAAATGTGTTTTTTATATGTCCCTAACCTTTTTATACCCCAATAAACACAAAATTTCAAGTTGCAAGTCATGATTAAAATGCTGTCTATTTAAAATGAATAGACAATTTTATGTCTTCCATGATATATTATTTTAAAAGTTCTATTAAGTCATTTAGTGTTGTGGTATACATTGTGAATAATAAAACAAACAATTTTGTGTTAAACTGCAAGCATATGGTTAGGAGGCAACACAGGGCCTTAAGAAAAATGCTTCAGATAAATATGGTTTTGAGCAGCAAATGTTCTTCACATGATCTTCACTGGAGTGGAGACATGGGCCTGGACCCCCGAGGTGCAGCCTGAGCTCGTGGAGGGGAAGCCCGAGGCAAGGTAGAGCCGAGGAGCTGGACAACACCAGTGGTGCCGACGGATCCAGGGGACTGGCTGTGACCAATGGTGGAGATGGGACCAGGAAATCAGACAGGAACATCGGCAGAAGAAGATCATCTCCAGACGGGACCGACGAGGAAGATGACAGATGTATAGACTCTAGGGCTTTGATGTCATCTGGCTCTGGTTCTGGGATGACCTCGGTGGATGCCTGGTACGCAAGTGCCCTACTCCCTCCAAAGTCCCCACTTCAAGGACTCTGCAGTCCAAAATTTTATTAAATATTCATTTTTAGCTTTTCGTGAAAAGGACTTTTTCTTGAAGAGCTAAAGAAACCGTGATTAGCAAAATGTGCTGTCAAACTCTGACATAAGGTGCAGTTTATCCTTGTGGTGTAAGAACTTATGTTTTAGGTTTATTTATTTCTAAGCTACAGAATATGTAGAAGACTGAATCAATGCAGAACTTAGTGAAACCTTAACCAAAGACTATGAATATACAAAGATGTAGCACAAGGCCCGATTCAATTTGCGTGAACTTTTTTTTCTTTTCTTTTTGTGCAAATGCAGAATGATTCACTTTGATTTCTTTTATTAAATATTTAATAAAATGCATTTAAAGGTTTTTAAAATATTCTATTTTTCTTTCAAGAAAAAAAAAAACTGCTTAGGATTGTTTATTGCACCAAAGGTAATTTTGAGAGGAACTTTAAATATGTACAGTTCAAGTCACATGATGTTTGTTTACATATAGACCACAAGACATAATAATAACTGAATTTATACAAAAGATCAAGTTCAAATGTTTACATATGCTTGATTCTTAATTCTTAATAGTGTGTGGTTACCTGGATGCAAACGTTCAGTGATGCTCAAGGCAACACAACACATTAAGAGCGAGCTGGTGGGCGTAAACATTTGAACAGGATGACTGGAAATTGTTATTCTATTTAAAGAATTCTACAAATTTTATTTAAAGATCTTTTTTTTTTTTAGTACCCTGCAGAAGTTACATAAAATACTTGCATATTTTCCAAAAGACAAAATAAGAACAATTTACCGCTCAATCATCATGTGCAAATGTTTACACCCCCTTAATTTTAACATATTGTATTTCCTTCTGGAGCATCAGTAAATGTTTTCACCATTTGCCTAATAGTTGTCACAGTGTGAAAATATAGATCTCAAAAATCATACAGTCACTGCTGGAAAGTGTTAAAATAGGCAGAAGATGCTGGAAAACCAAAGAATGTGCTGGACCTGGAAGAATTTTCTGAAGAACTGTTGGCTGAACATGACGGACAAACACAGGACTTATCATAAAAACAAATCATAAAAACAGCCATAGATTATCCAGGTAATGACATGCAGTACTGAGAATCAATTAAGTGTACTGGGGAGAGTCAGCCCAACGTTGCATTCCTATTACTTGTGATTGGTAGAAACTCGCATTATAGCAGAATATTGTAGTGGAGGTTCATGAAAAACAAGTTGTTTTCCATACGTGAAAATGCAGGGCAATCACTAGCAGTTCAGTTGCAAATATATTTTATATCAGGGATTGAATTGCACAGGGCTGTTACTAGGGCATCAAGTCCTTGAACAGTTTTTTGTGTGCCCCCTTAAAAAAGTGGTGCCACCTTTTTAAAAAAAAAAGTGTTACAATTATTACAAATATTTAATTATTTAATGAAGTTATGCATAATTAGCATATGAACTGCAAATATGATGTTTAAGAAAATATATTTATTTAAAAGGGTTGTAGACTTTTAATATAAGCATGTCTGTGTTAAAAGTTGGCTATGCTTTGATGAACCAATAGAATGCTAGAACATATTGACTCCAGATGTATTAATTTATATATTTATACCTTTAATGTCAAATATGACATCACGAGAATGGCACACATTACTAGTTGTCTAATTGGCCAGTTCCATTAAGAGATATTGTTAGCTTCCAGGTCAGTTGCAGTTGTTTCCTTTAATGAGGAAGAAAGTTCCAACTGCGACTCCCAACAGTCCAAGAGTTAGACCCACTCCACAGAACACTGCTGGACCAACACTTGGGAGGGCGACATCAACATCTGGAAAAAACATGAATAGGATATTGGAAGATGCATGAAAATATAATTTAAAAGAGAGAGAGAGAGAGAGAGAGAGAGAGAGAGAGAGAGAGAGAGAGACTAATATCCATTTATTCAATTTGAAAATCCCACTCACCCCATGTTTTGGTCTGAGGTTGACCCTGGAGGGCTATGTGGTTCACCGTGCAGCTGTAAATGTCTCCTTCAGTAGGTGTAAACCTAAAAGTAGAGAAGGCGTTGAAGGTACCATCTGCCTTTGGGCGGTACTGGCTTAAACTCATGCCCTCTGTCACATTAACATTATTCTTAGTCCATGAGATGCTGAGAGATGGAGGATAGAAGCCAGTCACATGACAGACAAGGGTGTTCTGAACACCCAGCTGCACATCATCCTTTGGATAGATGGATGTTTGGGGTGCATCTAGAAACAAAAATAACTATTTTTTAATTAATTCAAACAAATATAGATATCATCATAATACACTTTTGAGGCAAATCTTGATGACACTGGATGCATACAACTCATTTCATTTCTGTTCTCACATAGATTAAAAGTTCACATCATGTAACACTTCATAACGTAACTCATGAATTTGGTTTTGAATAAAATAGGTAGTAGCAATAAGTAGCATCATGATTAAGCATTCATAACGAGTTGAGTTGTTATAACTGCCTAACTTTTCATGCACTTGTAGATGGGATATTAATTATTAATGATCCCCTTTATAAATAGTTACCATATCCTTGTATGTATATATGCACTATTGATGTTCATTCAGAAATGTAAAATTTAAATGCATGTTTTCATGCCTTACCCATTTCTGGTGGTGGGCTCTTGAAAATGTTAGTCAAAGTGGCTACATCACTTTTGCATCCTTTCATTTCAATAACACTGGTTTCATAATAACCAGGAAATACTATAGGATTTCCAAAATCAGGTAATGTTACTACTCCTCTCTTCTGATTATAGTCGGCATGCCACATTTCCTCTCCATCAATTCCATGCATATCCTCTCCATCTGTCTCAGAGCATCCATGAATTCCAAAATATTCATGTAACACTGAAATAGAATGAGCATAATAAAGTCAATTTAGTTATATACATGAAATAGCTATGACTCTGAGTCAATTAATTTGCTTCTACTACGGTTACCACACCTCAAAACGTTTTATTTCACGACGTTTGTCGGGTTTTTGTCTTTAAAACAATCTTTTGTGTAGGAATCATTTTTATGCATCTCATCCCAATCCTCCTAATTCCAAAACCCTACTTTGCTTGTGTGTGAGGGTTCACATTTGCTTTATTTTTGGATCTTTGCGAAAAGTATGAATTTGATTCAAAATCAAATTGTTAAAGGGCATTAACATATATTCTGGTATTTATAATAAACTAAAGGTGTTTTTTTTTTAACAGTATGTTATTAATTTAGTTCTACAGAGCTCATTTATTGCTCTTGTTCTTTTCAGTTTGGTTTTTTGTTTTATTTTTGGGAAGTCTGTCCTGGTGCGTGAGCTAGTAATTTCTGAGACTTGGGAAAGGCCCTTTGGTCAGACTAGTTTTTATTTCTTTTCTTTGTTATGTTTGTACAGTGTTTGTTCCCTCACACTGTACACCTGTAACAATGATGCCATGCCATGATGCAGAATTGAGTAATTTGCATGTATTTTATGATTTAAATGCTCATTCTGTGCCTGTGATGTACTTTTGTGTGAGGTTATCAGTAACTCTTTCTTTCTTTCTTTCTTTCTTTCTTTCTTTCTTTCTTTCTATCAACTAGCTTGGAATCTGAAACATGCAATAGCAATGTGATAATACAACTACCGAGTACCCTAGCAACCACCCAGAATACCGTAGCAAGCACATAGCAACCACCCCGGGTGCCTTAGCAGCCGCATAGCAACACCCTAGCAACCAACCATAAAACCTTAGCAACCACTCAGAGTACCCTAGCAACCACCTTAATCACCTTAGCAACCACCTGACTCCTTAGAAACCACCCAGAATACATTTGCAACCTCAAAGCAAACTGAAAACCTTCAAACCTCAAGCTTTTACAACTTGTTTAAACTTTCTGGACAGACTTTCTCAAGCCAACTTAAAATATTGTCTCAACGAACTTCTTTATTTAGTTCAGTATGGCAAGGTCTTTTTTTTTTTTTTTTTTTTTTTTTTTAATTATCCCCTTAAAATACCCAGTACATGCTGTGTGATGCTGGCTGGTACTGGTTCATTATGGACATTGGCTTGAATTTAGCATTTTGTGCTATTTTTTCTTATGTCTCTGCTATTTGCTTTAAAATTTAAAATCAACTGCTACTGTTTATATGGAGAGTGTCCTAATAATAAATGCTACCTATCAGAATGTTCTTCCAATGCTATAGTTATGAGGTTTATCCATCCACTTTCCTAAACCATTCGAGGATCATATATCAATATATATATATATATATATATATATATATATATATATATATATATTATCTTGCATTATTTGCATTGTCTGCAACTGTGTAGTATATTCTACTCTCAAATCTGACAGAAACTTTGACTAGAACTTCTGATAACACAAGAATAACTTCTACTTCTAAAATAGAACCTCTGATAACACAATGCATACTTATTGTAATCATTACTGATTTTTTAAGTGTTCATTATATTTTGTGATGTTGGAGCACTGTAACATTTCTTAACACCTCTAAGGGTGATTTAAAACATGTATCAAATGTTCTCAAGAAATAGTCTTTTGTACCAAGAGTTTTGAAAATTACATGTTACATAATTGTGGAAAATAGTACCAAAGTCATAAAAAAAAATTGGCAGCAATTTATTTTTCAGTCCTTTTCCCCATGCGCATACTATGTACTTATTAATTACAATAACTGGGTAATAACTAGGTAATAACCCTGAACCTACACCTAAACCTAACCTTAACCCATGTAGTTACCTTATATTACTACTTTCTTGGGTAAGTACACAGTAATGTAAGTGCACATACTGTAAAATAAAGTGCAACCAAACAAAAATTTAAATTTACAAACCAAATTTACATGACACAATAATAATCTTTTGGTTTCAAGCATTTAAACCCCTAAAAAAAACACAGACAGGTTTGAATGACTAATGGTGTTAAACATGATCAGTTTTGTCACATTACCACTAACTAAGTGATTAAAAAACTTTAACTTACATTCAGCATCAGTTGAAAGAACAACAGTAAGGGTGAGAATGATTATGTACAGCTCCATCTTGATAGATGAGAGTCAAACAAATGTCAGAGAAATATTTAGCTGAGGTGAAAAAGCAGGTATTTCCTCTTTTAAGACTTTTGCATCACCCACTCAGAGTTTGACCCACACAGTGACATGACTGTATCTATAGGAGGAATAAAGGGTTTTCCTCTTTCAGCTCTCAGGCTGCTGGCTAATCTTATCTAAAATTATGATTCTGTTTTTTAACTGCCAAAAAGACTGATGAGCTTTGGATTGACCCCTAAAAATATTGTCATTATTAATGTTGGTGAGTAACTAACTAAATTAATTTGAGTATTTGTACTTTGTGGAAATCCATGTGGCTGATCACAGTAAATCACACTCAGTTCTGTGTTAAGACTCATTTAAAGGTCATTTCTGGGTTATTTTTGCATGTCAGAATGTTAATATTAATTTATTTAACCTTAAATTTAATTTAAATCATATCCAACACAGTCACTGTTTGGCGAGTGTCAAAGTGTGTGGACTTTTGCAGCGCGTTTGTCTATTTGTAAGTGTTGTGGGCTTTTGCAGCGCATGTGTTGTCAAACTGATGAATATGTTTTCTTTATTTGCTGGTGTTTTTTCTATTTGCATGTGTTTTCTTCATTTGCAGCGCGTTGAGCTCTCTCGGCCACCGTAGAAAAAGCTGTTGTGCAATAGACTGTACTAACAGATTCAACAAGAATTCGGAGCTATCGTTTTACAGACTGCCAAAAAACACAGAAAGGAGAAGTAAATGGATCGCTGCACTTCGCAGGAAAAACTGGAATCCATGCACCGAAATGTGGATTTGCAGTAGCCACTTTGTCTCAGGTATGTTGAATGTGTGTATAAAAATATCCTATGATATCCTGCTTAAGTGAATACTCCTGTGTAATTACAAAGTTTGGTCAGTCAGCCTTCATTAAAAAGACCATTACGATGAGTCTTATATGTTTTACAAAAGCGAGATGATTAGATAGTGTTAGTTAAGCAAGACAACCCGTTTTTCTTACAAGTAGTACTACACAAGGCTATATATATATATATATACATATATAATATATCCTCTCCCACCTTCCTCTCCTCTCTCTCCTTCCTCTCCCACCTTCCTTTCCCTCCTCTCTTCTCCTCTCCTCTCTCTCCCTCCTCTCCCACCTTCCTCTCCCTCCTCTCTTCTCCTCTCCCTCCTCCTCCTCCTTATTCTGAGCTGTATTAAAATTATAAATATGTGTTCTTACTAAATTTGATTGTAGTTTAAATGATTAAAAATATTGCTGACAAATGGGTTAAACCTAGGATGGTGACAAAGTTTAAAAATGTAAAAATACAAGTAATTAGTATTTGGGTTAAAAGTAATTAGTCTTTTAATGTCATAAAATGATTCTTCTAAATATGTTTGACAGGATGACATTGAATAACAGATTAGTGTGTGTCTTCTGTAAATCATGGTAAAAATGTATATTTATTTATTTTTGCTTAGGAAAATAATTATTAATCAGGACACATTCTAATGTACTGAAAAACAAACATTACAGTTTTTCTCAATTGCTAAAACACTAAACCCTGTTGTCTGAACCAAATGCTCAGTTGCCTGAACCCACTGATTGAATCAATCACTCTTTTGGCAAAACCATAAGCACTTTTCACCTGTTTAGACACAACTTGCCAACACATTTTCATTGTGATGCATCAGTGCTGCATAATGGTGAGCACAGGTGACAAAAGTCAAACACAATTAAAGCACAGATGTCACCACTTGAACACAACAACTCAAAATTCATCACACTTGTGGCTAATGATGTGAGGGAACATATAAAGTAAACCAGTTCAAAGAGCACTGATTTGTGAGGCCCTACAATGGATAGAAATCTGAGAGGAAGAGTTCGTGTGAGAGGAGGTCGAGGTGGTCAGCGAAGACCAAGAACAGTAATATCTGATGAAATCAGAGCTACTGTGATTGACCATGTTCTTGTCCATGGTGTGAGCATGAGGGAGGCAGGACAAAGGGTACAACCAAACATCAGTAGATTCACTGTGTCCACCATAATCCGAAGATTTAGAGAAGAGAACAGGTAATTACCTTTTTTTGACATTATAGTACAGTATGTAAATGTTGACAGTAATTACTGTATGACATACTATATACTGTACCACAGTATACTGTAAGTAAATATATGTTTCAGTACATCACTGTACCAATATACTGTAGTATTGTAATGGAGGGTTGGTCTAACTGTTTGTAGGCCTAGTATTCCATGTATATATTTTGTAACTCCATGTTCTCTTTTTGTAGAATTGAAAGACTGCCACATGGGGGTGGGAGGACAGGTATGTTCTCCCCACACCAAGAGACCCTAATTGTTGATATGGTCCGTGAGAACAATGCCATTAAACTGAGTGAAATTCAGCAGAAGATCATTGAGGACCATGTAAATTTTGAGGGTATCAACAGTGTCAGCCTCTCTACTGTTGATCGTGTCCTCAAGCGCAACAGACTGAGCATGAAACAGCTATACAGAGTGCCCTTTGATCACAACTCAGACAGAGTCAAAGAGCAAAGATTCCAGTATGTACAGGTTGGCATATATCCAGACACATTCAATGTTGATTACTCTAAGTAGTGATTTACTGTAGTGGCCTAAATCACTTTTTCTGTATCACTTACAAAACTATATCTATTTCTACAGAGGGTTTTTCAGCTGAATGCAATGGAAAGACCCCATGAATACATCTACATGGATGAAGCTGGGTTTAATCTCACAAAAGAAGAAGGAGAGGCCGTAATGTGATTGGCCATCGGGCCATTGTTGGTGTTCCTGGGCAGCGTGGTGGCAATGTAACATTATGTGCTGCCATCAGCAATCATGGGGTTGTCCACCATCATGCCAACCTGGGGCCCTACAACACTCACCAGCTCCTCATTTTCCTCAATCACATGCGAGATGCTCTGTTAGGGCAGCAGGATGAGCATCCCATCTATGTTGTTGTTTGGGACAATGTGAGTTTTCACAGAGCCAAGGTTTTATCAATCTTTGCCTTCCACCGTACTCCCCTTTTCTAAACCCCATTGAGGAATTCTTCTCCTCATGGCGGTGGAAGGTATATGGACGCCAACCTTACACCAGGGTAAATCTCCTTGTAACACAGTTAGTAGATGTGGGAAGAAGGAGGCGGGAACCGGCGAACGTTCAACAAAAGTTTAATCTCAAAATAAACAAAGAACAAAACGAAAGTAATGCCGGCAGACCCTCGCGGACGTCTGCCGGCCACATAACATAATAAAACATAAAATAAAGTCCAGGCCTGGTCCTCTCTCGTCCTTCACGGTCGTCGCTCCTCCTTTTATGCCTCCGGAGCTCCTCCGTGAGAGACTCGAGGCCGGCGCGCCTCGCAGGTGATGCTCATTATCACTCGCGCCACCGGCCTCGCGCCGTTCCTCACGGCTCTCTCCCGCCCTGCTCGTCACATACCCCATCGCCCCTCGCAGGCCGGGGGTACTCCCGAGACTGCGCTCTACTCCCCCCCCCCGGGGCCTGTCTCGGCGGCCGCAGCACCTGGGGGTAAGGACAGACGAGACGAGAGAAAGGAGACGGAAGCAAGGGGAGCGACAGGACGAGAGAGGGGAGAGAGGAAAAAAGAGAAAAAAAAAAATTCTTGGTCCGGTTCCCCGACACACTGCCGCTTGGTCCTCAGCCAGCCGGGAGGCTCTTCCTCGCGGTGCCATGCGGTGGCACTGGACGCTCGGTGGACGGCCCGATCCTCGACCGCCTCCTGGCGGCCGGCGATGGCTCCTCCGGACTGAGGGCAGCCGGCAGCGAGTCCCCCGTTCCCTGCTCCTCCCCTTTATGGCGGACGGCAGCAGGCTCCGGCCCACGGCGAACGGCGGCGACTCCTCCGCTCCCTCTTGGACGGCAGCCACCCCACCTCGTCCCAGGGGCACGGCCTCGAGCTCTCCGTCCCACCTGTCACTAGGCTCCAGCACCACCGCCTCGGGCAGCCTCCCGTGGTCTTCACACTCCCGCGCTGCCCGAACTCTGCAGCACCGCGATCCCCTCAGCAGCGAGGGCTCTCCGACAGCATGTCCCTCCTTCCTCCCGGGTTTCGGCACCAATGTAACACAGTTAGTAGATGTGGGAAGAAGGAGGCGGGAACCGGCGAACGTTCAACAAAAGTTTAATCTCAAAATAAACAAAGAACAAAACGAAAGTAATGCCGGCAGACCCTCGCGGACGTCTGCCGGCCACATAAACATAATAAAACATAAAATAAAGTCCAGGCCTGGTCCTCTCTCGTCCTTCACGGTCGTCGCTCCTCCTTTTATGCCTCCGGAGCTCCTCCGTGAGAGACTCGAGGCCGGCGCGCCTCGCAGGTGATGCTCATTATCACTCGCGCCACCGGCCTCGCGCCGTTCCCTCACGGCTCTCTCCCGCCCTGCTCGTCACACTCCTGCAAGCCATGGGACTTGCCTGTGGTGACATAGGTGTGGAGGCATGCCAAGCCTGGATACGGCATGTGTAGGGAAAACACCCTAGAAAGTAAAATTAGCTCAAATGAAATATTAGGGAATTATAAAGAGTTGTTTAGATTACGACCGAGCAACTGAGTCGTCCAGCGTCCCAGCGTCCATTTGCTCGAGCCATAATAAGCTCTGGTAATGGATATAAATATCCAACAATAGTGAAAACACTGATTAAAGCACGGTAACTTGATCACAGTTTAAGACATTAAATTTTAGAAGCACATAATACAAGACACTTTCTTTTAAAAATCTATAAGAGATTTTATTTATTCTAACACAAACTAATCTAACACAAACACACACACATACACACACACATAAATTCATACGCGTTGCAGTAAGAAGGAAATGAGAGAGAAAGAGTTTTGAGAGAGAGAGAGAGAGAGAGAGAGAGAGAGTGGTATGATTACAGTTTTTCTCAATTGTTTACACACAAATATTGGTACTTGAGACACAATGACCACAACATGTAACTCATGCACCAACCCCCTGAACCAATTCTGCTAAACTACAAGCACAATTCCTGCTTTACACTCACATTGCAGTTCTAAAACACACTTTTTTCAAAACACTACACACAATTCTCTGCATTTGGCACAATTTTCGGGCAGAAAAATCTCTTGTTTTCACAAGGAACACACTGCCATTCAAATATGCACACTGACTCATCACATGGGCAAACACCTGTCACACATTTTTACAATTAGCAAACAGAGCTTTAGCATAAAAGGGCAACAGGTGAGCTCTTCTGTTTTGGAGCAATGCATGCCAACAATGGAAACAGAGGCAGAGCAGCATAGTTTTTTATTTTACTGTAACTGTATACAGTAAATTCTTCTGTTGTTTTGTATGTATACCACTGTATGTGCAACTTGCATTGGTTGGGATGTGCACTGTACATTGTTTTTGTTGGAAAAATAAAATATATTTGTTACCGTGTATTTGTGTGTTCTGACTTTTTATTGTAAATTATTTTTAAAAATGAAACTTTCATATATTCTAGATTCCCTACATGTAAAGTAAAACATTTTCAAAATTTTTTTTTTTTTTTTTTTTAATTTTGATGATTAGAGCGTACAGCTCATGAAAGTCCAAAATCCAGTATCTCAAAATATTAGAATATTTCCTAAGATCAATCAAAAAATGGATTTTCAAAACAGAAAAGTTCAAGTTCTTTAAAGTATGTTCATTTGTGCACTCAATACTTGATCGGCAGCACATAATACAGCAAATGACTTGCTCCTAGCACAAATTACAGCATCAGTGAAGTGTGGCATGGAAGTGATCAGCCTGTGGCACTGCTGAGGCACTATTGAGCCTTCAGATCATCTGTATATTGTTGGATCGACAGCTAAAGTCCTGCTGGAAAAGGAAATCAGCATCTCCATAAAGCTTGTCAGCAGATGGAAGCATAAAGTGCTCCAAAATCTCCTTGAAGATGGCTGCATTGACTTTGCACTTGATAAAACACAATGGACCAACACCAGCAGATGTCACGGCCCCCCAAATCATTACTAACTTCAGAAACTTCCCACTAGACTTCAAGCAGCTTGGATTCTGTGCCTCTCCAGTCTTCCTTCAGACTCTGGGACCATGATTTCAACATGAAATGCAAAATTTACTTTTATCTGAAAAGAGGACTTTCGACCACTGTTCACTGTCCAGTTCTTTTTCTCCTTAGCCCAGGTAAGATGCTTCTGACGTTGTTTCTGTTTCAGAAGTGGCTTGGTAGTCCTTTTCCTGAAGATGTCTGTGTGTGGTGACTCTTGATGCGCTGACTCCGGCTTCATTTGACTCATTGAGAAGCTCTCCCAAGTGTTTGAATCGGCTTTACTTGACAGTATTCTCAAGCTTGTGGTCATCCCTGTTGCTTGTGCACCTTTGCCTACCCAATTCTTCCTTCTAGTCAACTTTTCATTTAATATGCTTTGATACATCACTCTGTAAACAGCCACCCCATTCAGTAATGACCTTCTGTGACTTACTCTCTTTGTGGAGGGTGTCAATGATTGTCTCCTGGACCATTGCCAAGTCAGCAGTCTTCCCCATTAGTGTGGCTTCAAAGAACAAGAGATACCCGGAATTTATACTGTAGGGATGGTCATTTAATGAGACTCAAATGTAAATATTCTAATATTTTGAGATACTGGATTTTGGACTTTCATTAGCTGTATGCTCTAATCAACAAATTAAAAAAAAAAAAAAAAAAAAAAAAAAAAACTTTTGAAATGTTTTACTTTACATGTAGGGAATCTAGTATAAATGAAAGTTTCATTTTTTAAAATAATTTACAATAAAAAAATGTTGTTTTTTTTCTCGATATTCTAATTATATGACCAGCACCTGTATATATATATATACTACAAATATTTTACAACACACTTGTGTATGTACTGTCTGTAGTAAGTGTAACACTGAATCAAATAAAGACCAAAGTCATTATGATGAATGGAGAAGTGTTTTCCATTCATCATAGTGTTTTACACGAGCACATCAGTGTTCAACTGGTTCTTATAAATGTCTATTCATATGATGGTTTGTGTGTGTCATTTGAAAACAAAATACCATTTTGAGAAGAAAGAACATTGTTTTGAATATAAAGTTTCATTTTGCAGGAGAATTGAGGGGTTTTGCCCATTGTGTGTGTGTTTTTTTGATTTGTGTGTAGAGTTCTGAGAGTATGAGGCATGCTTTCAGAAAATGTGTGTAAACAATCAAGAAAAACTGTAATGCAAAATGTATGTAGTTACAGTTTTTTACGACTGCTTACACACTAAAATTAAAAGTAGTACACTATTAGCAAAACCTTACACTCAAGAAGCAAAACATCAGCCCATATTTGCACAACTATAAGCACATTGTCAACCTCACACTTGTTGCAAAACTCTACACACAGTGATTTGTGTGAACACTAAACACACTTAACATACACTACACACAAAAATCTATCATGAAGCCACTTCCTTGCAATACCAAAGCACTGACTGTCAAATTACCGCACCGTCCAACCAATTGGTTCAACACAGTCATCAGGTGTGCAAACACTTGTTTGCTTAATTGTAGACACACCAATCAGGTGTATAAGCACTATAAAAAGCAGCAGGTGAGTTCATCGACTTTAAGCACAATGGAAAGAGTCAGAGAAAGAGTAAGACGAGGAGGAGAAGGAGGAGGAGGAGGAGGAGGAGAACGAGGAGAAGGAAGAGAAGGAGGAGGAGAAGGAGAAGGAGGAGGAGGAGGAGGAGGACAAGGAGGAGGAGGAAGGGGAGGAAGAGGAATCAACAGAGGAGGAATCAACAGAGGAAGAGGAAGAGAAGGAGGCCATGCTGGAGGTAGAGGTAGAGGTAGAGGAAGAGGAAGACAAGAAGGTGCTCAAAGAGGACCGAATCTGACAAATGAGATCCGCGCAACACTGGTTTACCACGTTGTCAACCACGGCCTGACGCTGAGGGAGGCTGGGCCAAATCTAAGCCAATACACAGTGGCAAGTGTGATAAGAACATTTCGACTGGAAAATGGGTATTGTAAAATATCATCATATCAAAAACATCTGCACGGTTTCAGTAACTGCTTACAGTACTGTATTCTATGCACTACCAGCACTTCTGTTACCTTTTCCCGTGAAATTACTGTACTATTGTATACTGTTTTTTTTTTTTTTTTCTACATAGGATTGAGGGTCGGGAACGACAAGGGGAAGGCCTCCTATGTTCACAGAACAGCAAGAGAGGGAGATAGTAAACATGGTTTTGGCCATCAATGCTATAACACTGAATCAGCTCCAAGCTAACATTGTCAATAACCACACCACTTTCAACGATATCCATCAGGTCTCAACATCAACACTGGCACGCATCCTAAAAAAAACATATTCAAATTAAGCAAATTTATCGAGTGCCTTTCGAGCGCAATTCCGAAAGGGCGAAACGACTGCGGCATGATTATGCAGAGGTATGTATTCACTTTAGCAGTGTGATCTTGCATACTGTCTCATAATCTTTTACAGTACTGTAATATGTATACTAGATCCACACTGAACTACACAATTTTGCCTGACACTGTTCTTCAGAGAGTTTTACGAATGGATGGAGAGGAGATCCAGCATGAGTTCATTTACGTAGATGAGGCTGGATTCAACCTGACGAGAACACGAAGGAGGGGAAGAAACATCATTGGCCACAGGGCAACAGTCAATGTCCCAGGGCAACGTGGGGGTAATATAACACTCTGTGCAGCCATTACACAGAATGGGGTCCTCCACCGCCATGCCCATATGGGCCCTTACAACACAGCACTCATACTTACATTCTTGGACCAATTGCACAACATAACAGCAGCAAATCAAATCAATCATGCAATACATTGTTGTCTGGGAAAATGTGTCTTTCCACCGCTCTGCTCTGGTTCAGAACTGGTTTCAGCAACATCCACATTTCACCGTCCTATATCTTCCACCATACTCTCCATTCCTCAACCCTATAGAAGAGTTTTTCTCAGCATGGCAGTGGAAGGTATATGATCTCCATCTCCAGGCTGAGGTACCCCTCATCCAAGCCATGGAGGAGGCCTGTGACCAGATGGAGGTAGCAGCAATGCAAGGATGGATTCGTCATTCAAGACGTTTCTTTCCAAGGTGTCTTGCTAATGGCAACATTGCCTGCGATGTTGATGAAATTCTCTGGCCAGATCCAGCTAGGCGAAGAGACAATGTCTAGTGTGTGTTTTTTTTTTTTTTTTTTTTTTTTTTTTTACAGTTTTTACCAACTGCTTACACACAAAATCTTTTCATGTCACACGATTTTTGAAACCTCTCACTCAAAGTGCAAAACTACATGCCAAATCTTCAAAACCATAAGCTAATTCTCAGCCTTTGACTCAGTTTTCTATTGAATAAAACACTTTTTTCAAAACACTACACACAATTCTCTACCTAAAACACAAAGATCTATCAGGAAGTAACTTGCTTTCCTTTTCCAAACACAACCAATCAAAATGCTACACTTATTCACCAGGTCACACAGACACACTCCTCACATGTGCAAACACTAATTGCTTAACTAATCACTAACCAATCACTGCTTTACTTTACAGTAGATAGGCCTATAAATAGGTCAAAGGTCAGATTACCTGTTTTGAACAATGGATGCTAACAATGAACAGAGAGCAAGAGGGGTAGGAGGAAGAGGCAGGGGACAACGAGGACAAATACCTGGAGGAGGAGGAGGAGGAGGAGGAGGAGGAGGAGGAGGAAGAGGAAGGGGAAGGGGAAGGGGAAGGGGAAGAGGAAGAGGAAGAAGAGGACGAGGGCAAATAAGAGAAGGAAGGAGAGCCATCTCTGATGAGATTAGGGCAACACTTATTGTTGATCATGTAATCAACCACGGATTGACCATGAGAGAGGCTGGACTGAGAGTCCAGCCCAACTTGAGTCGATTTACAGTGGCGTCCATAATTCGAACCTTCAAAAATGAGAACAGGTATGCAACTAATGACTATTTTAGCATTATAGTAATGTACTGTAAAATACGTATGACTGCATAGTATTGCATAAACATTTGTAACTCTAAGCCATCCTTTTACTGCACTGCACTGAATGAATGAGGTTGTTATCATGCTGTACTACATTTTTTTGTAAATGGTTTACAGTTCCTATGCTGAACACAGTATGTGTTTGAATTCTGTACAGAGTGGAAAGGCAAAGACATCATCGCGGACGAGGACGCTTGTTTACAGATGTACAAGAGACTGCAATTATAAATATGGTTTTGGCCAACAATGCAATTAGGATTCGAGAGATAAGAGAGCATATCTTGAATAATGACACCATATTCAACAACATCAATACTGTAAGCCAGTCGACCATACAACGCATCCTCCAGCGGCACCAAGTGACGATGAAACAACTTTACAAGGTGCCATTTAAGAGAAACTCTGACAGAGTCAAGAATCTGCGACATGACTTTGTAGAGGTATGTATGCAACACTACTTCCAGTACTTCAGACATACCATATTTACTCATCTGTATATAATTTTGTCTGTTACAGAGAGTATTGGAGATGGATGCCCATGTAATTCGCCACAAATTTATTTATGTGGACAACACCGGCCATATACTCACTTTTCTGGATGCAATTCACACAATGCTTGTCCCTGATCCAGATCAGGTGCCTGCTAGATTTGTGGTTATATGGGACAATGTTAGTTTTCACCGGGCTGTTCTGGTCCAAAACTGGTTTGCCACCCATCCACAATTTGTAGTTTTGTACCTACCCCCATATTCACCTTTTCTAAATCCCATTGAGGAATTCTTCTCAGCCTGGCGCTGGAAAGTGTATGATCGCCAACCCTTTGCCCGCATGCCGCTTCTCCAGGCAATGGAGGACGCATGTGGGGACATAGAGGTGGCCTCTGTCCAAGGTTGGATACGCCATGCTAGGAGATACTTCCCTTGATGTTTGGCAAGAGAAAACGTATCTTGTGATGTGGACGAAGTATTGTGGCCAGACCCAGCTCGGAGAAGAGATGAAGCTTAGCACTGGGGACTGCACCACCCCCCCCCCCCCCCCCCCGCCAATTTCTTGAACCGGGACCCCACACACAATTTACTGTATTCTACTGTAAAGAATATACTTTTGGTTTACATGTTTATAGTTTTGTTGTATGCTAATGTATACAACAGTAATGTTTGGCCTAATAAATATTTTCTGTTTCTACATTGCATTGGCGTTTCCGATGTACTTGTTACCCCTCTGAGCAGATTACTTTCACTGTAGAACATTGTATTGAAATGTAGATATAAGCCTATGAAAGACCAAAGAGCTATAGATTTAGAACAGCAGTGTTTACATGGTATATCCAAAAATGTATTAATATGAAAGAAGTGTTTGCCATTTGATGCAAATGCTTCATTCTGACATGTGTTTATGGCATTTTGAATGCAGTGTTGCATTTTGAAGAAGATGTGAGGCATTTTGCATTTTGTGTGTGCAGTTTTGAGAATTGTTGAGAATTGAAGACTTAGTTTTGAAAACGTGTGTAAGCAATTGGTAAAAACTGTAACAGTAAACTTACAGTACAATACGTAAAGTGACATTTTGTTACAGTATTATGAATCTCCATGTCAACATTTTGGGTGTGTTGACAAATAAATGAGTTTCTTCAGTCTGCAACATTGGTCTTGTGTAGTGTTTGGTGAATTTACATTATATTTGTACTTTGTTGATGGTAGCCTACTCTAATCATAGGGAAGTAGAAGTGCTAAAAGTGTTTTAGGTTTATCATAGCAGAGTGTAACTCGTGCAAACAGAGTATAGTAATGTGAAACGTGTGTGTTTCATATGGTAACAAAGTGTGGTTTTTAAACAGTGTATAGTTTTTACAAGAGTGTTTAATTATGCAAAGGATCTGTAGTGTTTTGCTAATTGGGTGTGTGGTTGTGCTAATTGTGTGTAGTGTTTTGAAAACACGGACCCTGTTTTGAAAATCGTGCTTAAGCAATCCAAAAAAACTGTAAAATCAGATCTGAATTGGATTTATTCAGTGTGGATGAAGAACAACAGGAGCAGAGAGAAAATAATATCTGGGTAAGGGAGAGGAATAGATGAAGGAGGAGAGAAGAAGTTGGATCAGGACAAAGGAAAGTAGAGGAATGGGAGAGGAGGAAGAATGTGTGCTTGTTTTCCCCCGTACACATGTGGAACCTATGAAAGCTTATTTCTGCCATGAATAAAAAAAAAAAAAAAAAAAAAAAAAAAAAAATTGTGTTAATTGTGACTGTTTATCTCACAATTCTGACTTTTTTCTCTCAATTCCTAGTTTATATCTCACGATTCTGAGAAAAAAAAGTCAGAAAGAAAACTCACAATTGCAAAATAAAAAATATTTTTAATAAAAAAGTCACAATAACCTTTTATGCTTTTTTATTCTGTGGCAGAAAAAAAACTTAATAACCAAAGGCCATGTATGTTAGATTTGTTGTTGATCAGTGGCAGCAATTTCATGTTTTCATTTCAGTAAAAGCTTTATACTATGTACTATGTACTCTTTATACTATGTACTATGTATCCCTTATTTAACACACCTGATTTAGATCATCAGCTCATTAGGAGAGTCTGCATGAACTGAATTGAGTGTGTCAGATAAGAGAGACATACAAAATGTGCAGAGCAGTGGGTCCCGAGGACTGGAGTTGAGAACCACTGATGTAGAGTTTGTGTTTATTTAACAAAATATGGTTTTGGGCAGAAAATTAACTTGGCTAATTGTGTGATGTAGGTGTGTTGCTGTGTTAAGAGTTTAGAAAAAGTACTTTAAGTATTGGCAAACGCTTGTTAGCAATTTAAAAAAAAACTGTATGTTTGAGACAAGAGCCTGTAATTTATATTTATAGCCACTAGGTGACAGTATTACCTCAACAGTAAATATCACAATAATTAAAAACAGAAAGGGTGTGATCTTGGGTATCTGAAATATTAACAACCACAAGATGGCAGTCTAAACCCTGTGATGCACTGCCATCCATTCAGGAGATTTCCCTTTGGTCCAAGATGCTGAGATATTCTTCAGAGGACAAGCGGTCTAGAGAATGGATATGCTATGTGAAAGATTTACATTATGTAACACTGTAGAATCTCAGACTAAAATGTCCAGTTTTATGGCACAATTTTTCATCAAAACAATTATTGTTGTGATAACAGGATTATGAAATGAAACTATAGGGAAAGTTTGGTTAGATTGGCAAGTCATCATTTTTGACTTGATGCTTCAGCATTCCTGCAAAATAGCATTTCATTATGTTACCAGTACAATCATGTTAAACTAGTTTTGGAAAGTCCCCTCCATGGCTGTCATAAACACAGCCAAACCTAAACCAAATATTTAGGTTTGTGATACTTCCAGTTCCTCATACAGAAGTAACATGGTTATAAGAAAGCTCATTAATCATGTGAAAGTTACTGTCATTTTGATAAAGATACCTTATTACATTTTGCATATTATTTATCAACAGCCCAGTGCTTTAACATTGATAACCATAGACTGAATTGAACACCTGCATTTTACAATGGTCTTCATGGTATAAAATACATAATAATAATAATAATAATAACAACAATAATAATTGTTAATTTCATTTTTACTTTTTTACTATCATATCCTCTGTTTGTGGTCCTGTGTATCTGGTTTGGCCCACTCAGAAATTAAACACGCTGACATTTCCCACAGAATGTTGGCAATAAACTCTCCCAATGGTTTAGTTTCAGAAGCTTGGTGTCTGACAAACAAAACCACAACCATGAACCGGTTATAGCATATTCTTCCTAAACCACTTTCCAAATCCATCCAATTACAAGACAGACATTTTATCACATACTGGGTCTCTAGGCAAACTGAAATCTAAACATTATTCAAATATATCTAAATAATGTTATATTAAAAAACAACAACACTAAAATGGGCATTAAAAAGCAATTTTCATTGATTGTAAACAGTTGCTCACCACAAATTTAAAGTTCCTTCACAAATAAGAAAATGTTTTATGTTCAAAATAAGGTCTTTACTTTACTTGGATCTAATGACATAAAGTGGTGTGAAAAAGTGCTTGCCCCTTTCCTGATTTTTGATTTTTTTGTATGTTTGTCACACTTTAATGTTTTTGAGATCATCAAAAAAATTTAAATATGAATCAAAGATAACACAAGTAAACACAACGTGCAGTTTTTTAAATGAAGGTTTTTATTATGAAGGGAAAACAAAATCCAAACCCACATGGCCCTGTGTGAAAAAGTGCTTGCCCCCACGCTGTTAAACAAAACTTAACTGTGGTTTATCACACCTGAGTTCAGTTTCTCTAGCCACACCCAGGCCTGATTACTGCCACACCTGTTCGCAATCAAGAAATCACTTAAATAGGACCTGCCAGACAAAGTGAAGTAGACCAAAAGATCCTCAAAAGTTACTCATCATGTTGAGATACAAAGAAATTCAGGAACAAATGAGAAAGAAAGTATTGAGATCTATCAGTCTGGAAAAGGTTATAAAAGCCATTTCTAAAGCTTTGGGACTCCAGCAAACCACAGTGAGAACCACAAATGGCGAAAACATGGAACAGTGGTGAACCTTCCCAGGAGTGGTCGGCCGACCAGTGCAGCGACGACTCATCCAAGAGGTCACAAAAGACTCCTCAACAACATCCAAAGAACTGCAGGTTTCACTTGCCTCAGTTAAGGTCAGTGTTCATGACTCCACCATAAGAAAGAGACTGGGCAAAAATGTCCTGCATGGCAGAGTTCCAAGACGAAAGCCGCTGCTGAACAAAAATAACAAAGGCTCATCTCAGTTTTGCCAGAAAACATCTTGATGATCCCCAAGACTTTTGGGAAAATACTCTGTGGACTGACGAGACAAAAGTTAAACTTTTTGGAAGGTGTGTGTCCCATTACGTCTGGCGTAAAAGTACCACAGCATTTCAGAAAAAGAACATCATGCCAACAGTAAAATATGGTGGTGGTGGTAGTGTGATGGTCTGGGACTGTTTTTCTGCTTCAGGACCTGGAAGACATGCTGTGATAAATCGAACCATGAATTCTGCTGTCTACCAAAACATCCTGAAGGACAATGTCCGGCCATCTGTTCGTGACCTCAAGCTGAAGCGAACTTGGGTTCTGCAGCAGGACAATGATCCAAAACACACCAGCAAGTCCACCTCTGAATGGCTGAGGAAAAACAAAATGAAGACTTTGGAGTGGCCTAGTCAAAGTCCTGACCTCAATCCTATTGAGATGAAGTTGCATGACCTTAAAAAGGTGGTCCATGCTCGAAAACCCTCCAATGTGGCTGAATTACAACAATTCTGCAAAGATGAGTGGGCCAAAATTCCTCCACAGCGCTGTAACAGAGTCATTGCAAGTTATCGCAAACGCTTGATTGCAGTTGTTGCTGCTAAGGGTGGCCCAACCAGTTATTAGGTTTAGGATGCAAGCACTTTTTCACAAAGGGCAATGTGGGTTTGGATTTTGTTTTCCCTTCATAATAAAAACCTTCATTTAAAAACTGCATGTTGTTTACTTGTGTTATCTTTGATTCATATTTAAATTTGTGTGATGATCTGAAACCTTAAAGTGTGACAAACATGCAAAAAAATAAAAAAATCTGGAAGGGGCAAGTACTTTTTCACACCACTGTATATCATAAAATGTATACTCTGTTAAATCCTATGAACTTGAACTTTCTTCAAATACAATATTAACAATAATATCACTATCCACATTTTACTGAGGAAAAAAAAGACATTTGGGAGTTTTTAAAAGTACTGTCAAACCATGGTTCCATTCAATAAAATAAAATTATTTTTAAGGGGAAACTAACAAACTGTTCTACAGTTTTCAGTTTCAGTTCCATGTGTAACATTGTTCATGTGAAACATCAGCCACAAACCTGTTTCCTCTGCCACTGATCTACCAATGATAAGAGGGAATTTGGAGGTCATCAGTATCTAGGTAGTTTTAAGTTGCGAAGACTAGACTCTTTTTTTTTTTTTTAAAGAGAATCTTTGAAAGGGCCTTCATGGAAAAAGAAAATAAGTGTGCCTAATAGTGTAGGTTAAGTGTAAACAGACCATTGACCAAAATATAAACTCATTACAAAAACTAGCATCATCAGAAAGAAAAGAGTGGCTTTAAGCCCTTGATAGATTTTCTAAGTTTAACAGTTTGTGTGGCACATTTCAGCGTGGATTGTTTTGTGATCTTGTCACAATATAATGGAGACTTTGCAAAGAGGTTGTTATTGAAGAGTGGGGGACTTACAATTACATAGGACATGATAGAAAACTTACAGTCTGTAAACACCAGATCACATTTACAGTATTTAAGACTAAAAAGGGGGAAAAAACAGAATACAGTGCATAAAATGGGTACATTAAAATGTGTTGATTATTTAAATGTCACTCTGTCAATGAAACAGCCTAATTTCTGTACAGTTTATTTTTGTGATGTAAGCTAAAAATGAAATGTATAAGTTGTATACATTATATTTAAAAATGTAATTTATTTGTAAATGAGACGTAGTAATTTCTGTTAATTGTTTTTACAAATGTTCATGTGTAAATAAAAGATAATTGTTGTGTTCATTGTTTATTTCTTTTATGCAACTTATAATTTTACATGAAACAATATACATATACAACATATACAGTATTTTTTTCATCATGTAAATTAAATGTTTTTACATTAAAATCGTTCTAAAGCTACATTACATAAAGTACCTTTACAACAGAACTTAGGTTTAACATCAGAAAAACAGAACATTTTCAATTAACAGTACATAAAACAGAACAAAACATATTTGTGTACACTTTCATTCAGCTGAGCAGGGAGACCCTGGTGGAGCTGCTGGACCTGGATGGGCTTCAGAGACCCTGGTAAGGCCTCTCTGCTGGTGGGACATCAACTGGGATGAGTGCATTTCCACTGTTCACTGTGTGTCTACCAACAGGTTTGCAGGGCTGACTCAATCGACGGCTGCCATGTAACATTTTCGATTACAGATATAAAAGTAATTAACTCTCAAATCAAACCATAAAATATTTGAACATACAAAACAAAACTATGGTTCATTCAAATTTTGTCTTGGTCATCATAGCTTTAAAAATCTTGCCTGTTACAATTAGTCATGCTCAGCAGGTATTTTAAGATATGTCAGTGCAAGTTTCTTTTAGTTAAAACCTAACAACTGTTAACATTTCATTTAACATAAAAACAAACAAGGTCAACTAATTGCTGTCAGCTGTCTGTCACACAGCCACTAGTCAATCAATCAATCAATCAAAATTTTATTTATATAGCACAATAAGTACAACAGTAGTTGGCCATTGTGCTGTACAAGAGGATAAATATCCTAATATCCTAAATATCCTTAAAAAACAAGAAAGGCCACAAAGTAATAATAAAGGGAGTTTACATCAGAAACACTAATCAGAATTAAATATATAAAAAGAAATGATTAAAAATCAAATACAGTTTCAACTTAGATTTAAATTCAGACTCTGTGGATACTAGTCTTAAGGATAGAGGAAGACTATTCCACAATTTTAGAGCAATAATAGAAAAAGCACGGTCATCCCTCATCTTAAGTATAGATCTCGGAACCATCAGCAATCTTTGATTAGATGACCTTAATGATCTTAAATGAATTATTTTATTTCAAAAGTTCGGAGAGATATTTTGGAGCTGATCCATTCAAGGCTTTAAACACAAAAAGCAGGATTTTAAAATCAATTATATAACAAACCAGCAACCAGTGCAACACTTGTAATATAGGGGAAATATGATTAAATTTCCATGTTCCAGTCAACAGCCTGGCTACTGCATTTTGGACCATCTGAAGACAACTAATATTGGATTGGCTCATTCCAATATAAAGAGAATTACAATAGTCAAGCCTCGATGAAATGAACGAATGGATCACTCGCTCAAACTCTGCAAATGTTAGAAAACTCTTCTAACTTAGATAATAGTCTTAATTGGAAAAACTAGATTTAATTACAGTATTAATCTGTTTGTCAAATGTAAGGACAGAATCAAAAATAACACCCAAATTTTCACAGATTGTTTTGCATAAGGGACCAAATCTCCCAGGTCACCATCAGAATTTGCTAACACATATGTAGGCCCGAAAACAGTAACCTCAGTTTTGCTCTCGTTTAGATGCAAAAAATTAGGGGGGAAGGGCCAGGTAGCCCTTCAAACGAAGATTTTTCGGGACCACACTTCAGACGAAGGGGTATGATAAATTTCCAACATGGCCGATTCAGTTTGCGTGCTTATTCATCAGTATTGTATGTAGGGACTCCTGAGGAAACACGCAAGCTCATACGTTTTCGTGCAGAAAACGAGCAGCGTTTCTTGAAATCGAAATACACAGCAAAACAACTTTGGGAGTGAGTCATCTGTTAAACGTTTATGTTGCTTGTGCCTGATTACTGTGAGATATGTTCACTAATAGTAAAAATAGCTGTCGCCCAAACAACAGAGATCACTACAGCTATCGATGGCGTCTTAGAAGTGTGTGATAAACATCGGCGCATCTATGACGTAGGAGCTAGCGACGACTTATGATGACGTGTAACGGTCTAGTAGTGGTGTCCCATTTCCTAGGGGAATATTTTCAGCCCTACCCCTTGACACTCTGTTTCAAGGGGCAAGGGGAAGGGGTAAGGGGAAGGGGAAGGGGTATAAAATAGAATTGGGATTGGGCCTTATTTATTATAGCTAAAATGCTAGGCCTTTAAAAACTTTAAAAAGCTATCACAAACTGAAGCTGATGCATTCAAACAGACAGTACACACAGGACTTACAACCGAATTTAAAATAGTAAAAAGCATTTTAGCTATTGTAGTGAACAGCACATTCCAGGGCCCAGTTTATGGCCGGGCCAGGCCGGGTTCGTAACAGTGGACAAAGGTTTGCTACATTTTGATTGGATCTTGGTGGCCTAACACAAACAAACTGTCCAACACCATCAGATAAAGATGTAAGGACAACATCCAGACCTCTCTTAGAGAGCAAGAAAAATACCTCTTGTACCAAGCCTGGGAAGGACAGGACTTCTCATTGGTCCACAAGCAGTTTCTGCCCTTCACCTATCTAGAGACTACTTCCTAAGGTTGGCCAGAGACTGCCATAAAAATTCCTCGGGACCTTAGCAGCAATGGGTGAATCAAAGAGAGATCACAAAGATCCATCCGAATCCATTCAAAACTATGTTTGAAAACCTTAGAACTGATGCAAACTACACATCCATTTCATACTTATTCACAGAAATAAGTATTCTCAGTGACAGCTATTTGTAGTGCAACATCTGATACAAATGCAGCTGTTAATGTACAACTGAATGACAATTCAATCTTTTTCCATCATGTTTAGTCTCTATTTGTTTAGAATATTGCCAAAGGTATTCTGGTGGTGGTTTGGAAAGTGAGAAATGCACTGGTAAACTTTAAAGACAATAAAGACTTCCAACTTTGAGCTTTATGCAAATGAGTTCCACAGGGGAGAGAAGGGTGGGCCACACTGTGTGTGTCCCCTCTGATGCCAGCAGCCAATCACAGCACTCGAATGGAGAAGCGCTATATTGCAATCTCCTCCTCATCGGAAAGGGATAAAGGTATACTTTCAACAGACACTCCTTGTTCTGAGTCTGCCCTTCAAAGGGGGAAGACAGATATAGTGTTCTGATTCACAGCTTGTGAAGCTGAGCCATAACAGATATACCATTCTGAGTCTCCCATCGGGTCAGACACTAACAGATACAACACTATTCTGAGCCTCTGGTTCATCCAGAGAGACAACAAAAGGTCCTACGACCTGAGTCTACAGCTTGTGAGGCAGCAACCTAGACCACATTCTAAGCCTTTAACCTGTAAGGAAAGAGACTTTACAGTTTTTTTCGATTGCTAACAAGCATTTAGCAATACTTAAAGTACTTTTTCTAAACTCTTAACACAGCAACACACAAACATCACACAATTAGCCAAATAGTTAATTTTCTGCCCAAAACCATATTTTGCTATATAACCACAAACTACATTTCAAAATGCTAAAAACCATTTTCAACACATACTAACTCTATCAAAATACAGCAAACCTGATTCAAAATCAAGTCGTTCTGTCAAACACTAGCATTACTTTTCTATCCAACATGAACAGATAGTCAGTCAATTGCTGCCATTGATCAACAACAAATCCAACATACATGGACTTTGGTTACTGTTGAAGCTTTTTTTCCGTCACAGAATAAAAAAGTATGAAAGGTAATTGTTTTTTTTTTTTTTTATCTCACAATTCTATTTATTACGGAAGCCCTAAACGGCCATGGATTATTATTTTTTTTCTATCTTGTTTTCTCGTGATCACGACTTATTTTCTCGTGATCTCGAGATAACAAAAGTTGTTTTCTCGTGATCACGACTTAATTTTCTCGTGATCTCGAGATAACAAAAGTTGTTTTCTCGTTATCACGACTTAATATTTTCTTGTGATCTCGAGATAACAAAAGTTGTTTTCTCGTGATCACGACTTATTTTTCTCGTGATCTCGAGAAAACAAAAGTTGTTTTGTCGTGATCACGACTTAATCTCTGCTCTAAATTACACAAATGTGCCAACAGGTGGCAGTATATTACCAAATATAACTGGTGATGCGCTGTAAATATCCACTTTACTGTATTAGTTCATATTGGCTCAGATTGTACGAGTTTCGGACAGAGAGAGTTTTCGTGATCGCTTTATTTTCTGTTATCGTAGTTGCCTCACCACAGTTTCACGACCGCGATAGTTCGATGTGATACTAAACTTATTGCTTATTAAAACTAATTTTGATGTCACTGTATAGTATTCTGTTTGAACCGTATTGTGTATCTTTAAGACGCTATTTTAATCATCGCAGTTTCAGTGTTCGTTTACCTCACTATGTCACTCAATGTATATAAGAAATATGATTTATAGCCTATGTCATTTAATTCAGTGATAGTGTGTAACCTATTGTATTTTCTACATATCTTTGTAGAAAACATACACATAAACACGCTTCTCAAACAGGAAATCTGGAGTATTGCACCCCTTTTTAATGGAAGATAGGAGGAAGACAGTTTAAAGCACATATCGTCACAGCCTATCCTACATGACGAATAAAAATAACATACACATTATGTAATACATAATGTGTATGTTATTTTTATTCGTCATGTATATATATATATATATATATATATATATATATATATATATATTAAATGAGTATGGAAAATAAAGTTGGTTTAATCTAAAAGGTTTTAGAATTATAGAATAATCTGGCATCTTTCTGAAGGCACTCTGCCTTGAGATGCTCTGTTGAATATTAGCTATGTTAATTACACAAACAATATGTTAAGCGTACATTTAGTGAACAGTGATTACAGTTTTTTACGATTGCTTACACACTAAAATTAAACTTTTCCCACAATTAGCAAAACCTTACACTCAAGGAGCAAAACACAAAGCTAGATCTGCACAACTATAAGCACATTCTCAGCCTCACACTTTTTGCAAAACACTACACACATTGTTTTGCACAACACTAAACACACTTCTCTACATTAGACACAGAAATCTAACATAATGTCACTTCTTTTCCATTTCAAGACACTGCTTTCCAAAATACCACACCTATAAACCAATTGATCAAACACAGCCGTCAGGTGTGAAGACACTTGGGTGCTTAACTATAAACTCAACAATCAGGTGCTATAGTACTATAAAAAGGCAAAATGTGAGTTTGAGTCTTCAACAAAATGAAAGGCAATGTGCAGTAAGAGGGAGAGGGAGAAACATAATTTTGAATCATTTTGAATGTCCCGGGCCAACGCGGTGGTAACATCCCAATGTATGTTGCAATCACACAGAATGAGGTCCTCCACCAGCATGCCAACTTAGGCTCTTACAACACAGCCCACATATTCACATTTTAGACAGACTGCACAAAATCGTCACAGCAGAAGACCAAATGGATGCAGAGCAGATGAGATACATTGTCATATGGGACAATGTAAATTTCCACCTATCTGCCCTGGTCAAAAAACTGGTTTCATTAGCATCCACAATTTTCACTCCAATACATCCCACCATACGGTCCCTTCCTTAAACCCATTGAAGAGTTTTTTGTTTGTTTGTTTGTTTGTTGTTTTTTTGGCATGGAAGGTTTACAATCTCCAGCCCTGTGTCAGGATGTGCCTCATTCCAGCCATGGAGAAGGCCTGACCGAACTGATGCAGGATCTGTGCAAGGATGGATTCACCTTTCAAGAAGATTCTTCCCTCGCTGTCTTGCGTGAAAGGACATTGCCTGAGATGTGGATGAAGCGCTATGGCCAGATCCAGCTAGGCCAAGAGATGATGCTTTGGTGTTTTGTCTCCACAAATATTTTTGTTCGTGTAATATATTATATTTAGAATATGTTCTAATTTTCAGTGCAAAATATAACCTTTGGAAATGCATTGATGTATTGAATGGTTTTACAATGTGGTGAGAAATAAATATTTTCATCAATGTGCAGTACTGATCTTGTGTTTATATATATATATATATATATATATATATATATATATATATATATATATATACTGTATATATTCATGTACTTTACTCTAACAATATCTCTGAAAAAATCAAACCCAGACTATATAATTAGAAAAGTATAAAAGTTACAAGAGTTTAAGATTGAGCACAGCAGTGTGTAAATGAATCAAACAGAATCAGAATGTATGAACCATGTGTGTTCCTTACGGTGTCAAAGTTGGGTTTTGTTAAATTAATGTAAAGTTTTGAATGAAGTGTTTCATTTTGCAAATGATCTGAAGTGTTGTGCTACTTTGGTGTCGGGTTGTGTTAATTGTGTGTAGTGTTTTGACAAACCGGGCCCTGTTTTCAAAATTGTGCTTAAGCAATCGTAAAAAACTGTAATAAGTCGTGATCACGACAAAACAACTTTTGTTATCTCGAGATCATGAGAAAATTAAGTCGTGATCACGAGAAAACAACTTTTGTTATCTCGAGATCATGAGAAAATTAAGTCGTGATCACGAGAAAACAACTTTTGTTATCTCGAGATCACGAGAAAATTAAGTCGTGATCAGGAGAAAACAACTTTTGTTATCTCGAGATCACGAGAAAATAAGTCGTGATCACGAGAAAACAAGATAGAAAAAAAATTGTAATCCATGGCCGTTTTTCCCCTCAGAATTGTGGTGTATAAACTATAGGAATTGAGTTTAAAAAGTCAGAATCGTGAGATAAAAAGACATAATTACCTATTCATGGCAGAAGCTTTCATAGGTTCCACGTGTAAGTGAAAAAAACAGAGATGCACAGTCCATCATTCTTCCTCCTCTCCCATTCCTCTTCTTCTCCCTTGTCCTGATCCAACTTCTCCTCTCCTCCTTTATCTATTCCTCTCCCTTACCCAGATATTATTTTCTGTCTGCTCCTCTGTGTTGTTCTTTATACACTCTGAACAAATCTGATTCAAAAAGTCCTATTTTACTGTGTATGTCCATATAATGAAAAGAAGTTCAACCCCTGACTATGCATCCAACTGACATTGGAATCTGCTGTTTCTCAATATTTCAGTGATCTGCTAATTTACAGTTTTTTTCAATTGCTAACATACTTTTGTCCATTCTGTAGTCACATTTTCAAAACATCCGTCTGTTGTGGCCATATACCATTAACACAATTCATGTCGTTTTCACACAAAATGCAATCAATTAACACATTTCTTAAATGCTTAAATTTTCTTTTCATATAAGCTTACCTCATACCAAAATCATGGATCTTTCTCATCTTATTTGCAAATGCTTAAACACAGCAAGTCAGAAATGAAGACCCAATGTTCCAATCTTTAAATATAGGATAAAACCTCTAATTCTACGACAACAGCAGCTCAAAAGTATTGAAAAAAAAATACATAAACAAATACTGAAACAATTGATAAGCATTTTTAATTAGCAGATCACTGAAATATTGAGAAATAGCAGATTCCAATCTCAGTTGGAAGCATAGTCAGGGGTTGAACTTCTTTTCATTACATGGACATACACAGTAAAATAGGACTCTTTAAATCGGATTTGTTCAGTGTGGATGAAGAACAACACAGAGGAGCAGAGAGAAAATAATATCTGGGTAAGGGAGAAGAATAGATGAAGGAGGAAAGGAGAAGTTGGATCAGGACAAGGGAGAAGAAGAGGTATGGGAGAGGAGGAAGAATGATGGACTGTGCATCTCTGTTTTTTTCACTTACACGTGGAACCTATGAAAGCTTATTTCTGCCATGAATAGAAAATAAAAAAGGTAATTATGTCTTTTTATCTCACAATTCTGACTTTTTAAACTCAATTCCTATAGTTTACATATCACAATTCGGAGAGGAAAAAGTCAGAATTGTGAAATGTATATTCACAATTGCAAAAAAAAAAAGAAAAATAGAATTGTGAGATAAAAAGTCACAATTACCTTTTATACTTATTTATTCTGTGGTGGAAAAAGCTTCAACAATAACCAAAGGCCATGTATGTTGGATTTGTTGTTGATCAATGGCAGCAATTTCATGTTTTGATTTAAGTAAAAGCTTCATGTAAAGCTTTTACTACAACGATTCCACTACCACTGTTCCATATATGCAGAATATGTGGTCTGTGTAGGGCACTAGCTACCAAGGGGACACCATCCCAACCTTTATGAGGGCACCATCAACACCACACACCCAACCCCAGAAAGAGATTTCAACCAAGGGGCCAACTGAAGTCCTGCATAGGGGACTCATCTGACCAGTAGCTGCCCTGAGCAATTCTGTTACTTTCTTCTTCTTTTTTTCTACTGCACATTCTATAAAATAATGACTCACTTTTGTTGCCAAGAATGCACACATTCAACACTCAACCAAAAATGTAGAATGGCTTGCATGCATTACTCTATTACTGTAGTAAAAGGAAAAGTATTTCACAATTGCTAAAACACTAAACCCCATTCTCTGAACCCAATGCTCAGTGGCCTAAACCCATTTGTCGAATCAGTCACTTTGTAGGCAAAACCTTAAACAAGTTCAGGTAGTTAAGACACTGTTTGCAAATCTCATCCACTCTTTTTGCAAAACTCTAAACACATTCTTACTCACTAAAACACATTTTGCACTGTGTTGCAAAATGGTGAATACATGTGGTAAAAGTTAAACACGACTCAAAATTATTCACACTTATTTCTAATGAAGTGATCAAATCAACTGTATAAAATATAGGTCAGTTCAGAGTGCACAGATGACACAGGTGCTGAATGATGATACCAACAATAGATGGAAACAATCTGAAAAGTAGAGGAGGAAGAGTATGTGTAAGAGGATGATGAGGAGAAAGAGGAAGGGGTGTGGAGACAAGGCTGTCAAGGCTGGATCCGGCACAGGTTTTTCCCTTTGCCTGGCAAGAGACGACATTGCCTGTGATGTGGAAAATGTCCTCAACAATATTCAATAATATTCAACAATATTATTGATCTGACAGTACTGACATTATAGGATGAGAACTGAACTAAGCTAGCCTAGATGATGACATCACTGTTTTCTGCAGAACTGCTTTATAGAGGAAAATAATTACAGTAATTTACATAATAATTGATGATCTTTACAATGTAAGTGAATCAACACTGAACTGACTTCAGCTGAACAATGACACTATTTTCTTTTAGAGCTGTACAGCCAAAATGAACCCTCTTTGCATTACTGATCATCATGTACCTGTTATCACTGTAAAGCTGCTTTGACTAGACTATACTATACTATACTAGACTAGACTAGACTAGTATCTGTGTAGTATAAATTGCATTTGAAATAAAGGTGACTTGACTTTACTTTAAATTCACATTACTTGTGATTTCTATACATTTTATGTAATGGCAAAATGTGTTTACTGTGTTACAATATACTTTTTTTTTTCTGTAACCTCATGTTCTGGATGTTGTGTTTTCCATTTTTTAATGTAGTGTCTAATGAATGATCTGTATGTGTTTATATTTTGCTTAATGTGTGTATGATCTGAAAGCTTTGCTTGATTTTGCTATAAGAGTCAGAAGATTTGTAAAATTAGTTTGAAGATTGGATTTGTGTTTAATGTTTTGAGAAAATGAGTGATGGTTTCAAGAAATGTGTTTTAGCAATTGTGAAATACTGTAAAAACAATGGATTTCATATTTTCTCCAGTTAGAACCGAAACATGACAAGTAATGCAGTTTTCATAATGCCATCAACTGTTAGTACTTTGACAGTCATTGCGCTTTGATTGACTATATGTTCATGTTGGATAGAAAACTAGTGCTATGTTTTGACAGAACGACTCGATTTTGAATCAGGTTTGCTGTGTTTTGATAGAGTTAGTATATGTTGAAAAAGGTTTTTAGCGTTTTGAAATGTGGAGTTTGTGTTTATATAACAAAATATGGTTTTGGGCAGAAAATTAACTATTTGGCCAACTGTGTGATGTTTGTGTGTTGCTGTGTTAAGAGTTTAGAAAAAGTACTTTAAGTGCAACCCAGTCTCATATGAAAACGTATCCTGACTATGTTGGTCCAAAGTGCAAAACGTAGAGGGGTTACAATAATGGCCCTTAAATTGTATGACTGTTACATTTTATTATTTTTTTTTTTTTGCCTATTGTTTTGCGTCCAAGTCACGTGACTTTAGAGAGTCCGGCCGTGAGAACAAAAAACATGGCGGACGTTTCTCTACTTTTTAGTGAAAATAAAACAATATTTTGAGTTAGTTTCTGCATAAAAATAAGTTTTGATTACATTTTTAGCGAGAAATATATATTCTATTTTCATAATATTCACTCAGTGAATGTACATAATCACTCGCTTGCGCGTTGTTGCAAAGATTTTTCTGATCTCGCCAGAATAATGTGAAACTGCTACGTTTTGGTTGCTATGAACAATATTTTATTTTCTGCATCAAAATAAGGTTTGATTACATTTTAAGCAAAAAATATATATTTTATTTTCATAATATTCATTCAGTGAATGTACATAATCACTCGCTTGCGCGTTGTTGCAAAGATTTATCTGATCTCGCCAGAATAATGTGAAACTGCTACGTTTTGCTTGTTATGAACAATATTTTGAGTTAGTTTCTGCATAAAAATAAGGTTTGATTACATTTTTAGCGAGAAATATATATTCTATTTTCATAATATTCACTCAGTGAATGTCAACCCGTTCTCACTCCCGAGGCGTCAAAGATTGAAGCATGGTCAAGTCAAGCGCCCCGGCGTCGCTCTGGAGACGCGAAAGGTGCCCCTCGGCGTCACTATTTGGACGAACTGGGAACTCCATTGCTTTCAATGGGAAACCTTTAGCGTCAAAAACTGACGCGAATTTTATTGGTATGAAATCACGCTGAAGAAGTCTCATTCAGAACACATCGCGATATTTGGCATCAGTTCGCGTGTGCTGGATGTTGGTAAGTAGTGTAAATACGCTGTTCTAATGTTTGATATAATGTCTTTTCTGTTTGCAGATATTAATCAAATTAACGTTAGCTCCCTCATGTTCAGTCACTGCATTATATCTGTCACCTTCGCTGAGGTTTTGCTTTTCATTGCTTTCTATATTAAATACTAAACTAGGGTGATTAAACACTGTCACGTGACGTGCAATATATTGCACAATATATATAACATATTCATATCAGGTTCAAAGTAGTACAAGTGTAGTTTCAAAAATGTATTTGTTGTAGAAGCACGGTAAAGAAAAAAAAAAACACTTACCATGCTTTTTACCACAGTATTGGTAGTTTTAATGTGATTTTTGTTGTAAATACAGAGTAACCACAACACTTATCATGCTTTTAATGCCTAATAATGTTAAATCCAAAAACTGTAAGGTCAATAAGAACTTCTTTCCTATATATATTTATATATAAACCTATATATTATAAATAATGATATTTTCTTTTCTCTTGTTTTAGCTGAAAAGACAAAAAAGGGCCTTTCGGAAATGGATGAAGGAGACAGAAAGCTGCAAAGGCAAATAATTGCAATGGTATGTATGTGTTGCTTTTAACCCTTTATCAAACATTTTATCAAGCATTTGTTAAATAGTCTCACAGTAAATTAAAATTAAAGTCAAATCCTGTACATATTTATCACCTTATTTGTAAATCAGTTGTGCCCCTTCTTGGACAGTTGGACGTCCCACACATAAAAGTTTATATTAATTCCATTGAATTCTTTAAAATGATTACAAATTGGGCCCAAAATGTTCCAATGATACATGATGTCTCTCCACACCTCATAACTACCTCTGTTTGCAAGAGTGTAAATTATCATTTGACTTGTCACATGACATCAGATATTTGATTATTTTGTCATAATCAAAATAATTGAATATCTGATGTCTATTCAATATCTAATCAGTTACACTGCTGATAATGTCCTGCTTGCATGTGAAACATGTTATTTTTTTATTTATTCTTTTAAATATAAATATAGCTTGCTATTAAAGACATATGTTTAATCATGGAAATGCCCACATATCAGTGAACTTATTACATAAATGCATTTAACATTTAATTGTGCAACACTCTTTACAGAAGGAAATCCTACAGTTATGTGTAAATTGACAACTTGAATGTGATGTAATAAATTTACCTTCCTTTCTGTCTTGCAGGATTACTTGCAGATTACTTAGTCCTTCTTTTTAGGATCTCTACAACATCAAACTCAACAGCTCTTTTAAGAGCCGACCCTCACAAGAGCTACTAGTGAGTCGCTGCAAACCTGCCGTGATCAGCCCTTTCCAGGTAAAGTTTCTAGATATTTAAATCAGTATTTACTCATCAAATGCTCTCCTGGATGGTATGGTAAATTAACTTATTTATAACTGTCTCAATTTGTATGTTTTAAGAACAAGAGTAATTGCACACAGAGTAAGTAGAGACTTTCTTGTTTTTCTGTGCAGAGAAGGAAGACCAGTCAGACCAGACCATCTCATGCCCAAAGAAGACAGAAGTCCATTGGTATGTCTTGTGTTGAGGCAATGCTGTAATAGTACAGAATTTAATGTTGTTCTCTCAAAGGACTATTAAGTTCTTAAAAAGTTCTTAAAAACTGTTCCTTCTGGTTTTTTTTGTTTGTTTGTTTGTTTGTTTGTTTTTTTAGATAAAAGCAGACAGGGAAGCTTTGGAAGATAATGAGTTAATATAATATAATATAGTATAATAGGAATGAAATAGTAAATGTTCTTTAAATTATGTGTAATAGCTAGATAGTTTTTTTGGCTTGAAATAAGGCCTTATACTGCACAGACCTAAAACATTGTATTTGTGTTTTAAAACAGATAGCAAGTGAAGTCACTAACAGAAGATCCTAGAGGAAAAACGACTGATGTGCAGCTACGGAGGAACACAAGAGGCAGAAACTATGCATGGCCATGGCTTCTTCATGAGTACGGTAAGTCCTGTGCCTATTCTTAATTCTTGCCTTAAAGTTTTTATTGCAGTATTTTAACAATTTTACATTGTACAGGTTATCACTTGGTTTTTGACCAAATTATGCTCTTGAAACAAGAAACAGAAGAGTATGTTGTCCTGAAAGAAATCAAGGCTCAAAAGAGAGCATGCCTTTCTAAAAGATCTTTTAAAACAGGTTGCTGTTAATATGGGTAAAACAGTTTTTGTTCAGTACTTAGCTTACAGTCTGTGCTGCATTTTTATTATAATATATATATTATGTACTGCTGTTTTGTAAAGTTAAATCAGGAACAGGCAACTCTAGCCCTTTTGCTGTCTCCTTTTTGAGGTGGAGAGTTTACCTCCAACCATAATTGAGCACACCTGAAAATTTTAACCAAAGTCTTCAGGTGTACTTATAGACAGTTATAGACAGGTGGGTTTGAGGTTGGAGCTAAATCTGCAGGACCGTGGACGCTGAGGGCCAGAGTAGCCCACCACTGTTTAAATCATGCAGAACATAAGCTGACCTGGCTGTCCATTAAACTACTTAACTTGAATTGTCTGTGTTTTTTTGTTTTACTTTTAGACCAGGACTGAAGAACGCCTGACAATGGGATGTTAAGACTTCTTCCTCTGGTTGAGAAAAAGCTACAGCACATCAGTGATCACATCTTCTGGTCATCAGTTGTACTGTACTGTGAACGTGGTGTTTGGTAGAGTAAATACAATTTAACTAAGCTGAGTTTATTTCATAATTTAAAAAAATGACATATAATTACCGTGATTGTTTTACTTATTAATACATACATATATATTACATAAATATTTTTGATCTAATTCATGATATTTAGGACAACAATGCACCAAAAGTTGCATATACTTTCATGTTGTGACAAGGATGGCAGTTTCCAGATAAATAAAGGGAAGGAATGTGAATAAAGAGAGGCTGCAGTGGGTTATACTGATACAAACACTTCAAGCAGAACTGAAGAAGATCGATGTTGATCATTCTGGTACATCTACTACTGCATTCAAAATGACAGCTGGACATTACTGATGTCAGGCATATGAGGAGCAAGAAGAGGGGGTGATAATGACATTTTGGCACAGTTTCTTATTTTACTGAATAGTGCATTATCCTTGTGTAACAGTAATAGTGAAGTGTAAATATAAATAGTTTTTAGTTTACTGCCAACACTGGCAGCTGGATAATGGCAAGTTGTTGTGGGTTCATCCATTATATTTATTGGTGTTCATACAAAAAAAAAGCAAAGAAATAATCAACTACTATTCAATTAATCAATTATTATTATTATTATTATTATTATTATTATTATTGTATTACAACATTTTGTTATAATATTAACATATTTCATCAGATGGTCTCACAATACCCATCAAAAACCTAAACAAGCATGATGTTAGAATGGAAAATGAGGAAATGATAAAATACTCCAATATTTAAATGTGATTCAACAAAGTTTGTTATCCATGATGAGGAGTACACACCTGTGTAGATTTTAATGCCCTTCCACCCCAAGGGGCCAGTACCGGCCCCTGGAAGAGCAAAAAAATGCACATTTCAAATGGCTGTAACTCAAAGTCCGGTTAGCGTATCAAAGAGAAAATCAACAGGACAACTGCTTATGCTATGATTACTAAATAATGTTGGGCACAGTTTTCAGACATACATGGAAAGCTGGCATAAAGGTTTTTTAATAGTGATTACAGTAAAATATTAAATTTCAGCCTGTCCCTCATATATGTAATAAATGTTTGCACAATAAACATATTTAGATATCGAGTTGTCCATTAAAGATCTTATTATTTTAACATTTATCATTTCTTTACTAAACGTTTTAAACTACATTACCCATATGTCTCTGTCATTCTATCAATGAACGGGAAACATGGCGCTGTAGTTCATTGAGAAGCTAGGGTTAGGGTTGGGATCTCGGTAAAGGAGTAATTTCTCACAACATGGAAACACTTTATAGTTAACTTAATGTATGAGTAACATAATATTCACACTAAAACAAACTTTGTAAGATAAAGCGCCGTTTTAAATTAGTGAAATTTTCTATCACTTGTTTCGTTTAATGCTAGGGGGTTAAGAAATAACGTTAAAAGGAAAGCTCTTTTTCTTTTTGCTAAACAATTTAGGGCAGATTTTTGTTTTGTACAAGAAGCTCACTCTACTAAAGAGGAGAGTAAATTTTGGACGCCACAATGGGGTAATTTGGTGTGGTTTTCTCACGGGTCTGAACACTCGGCTGGAGTTATTACCTTAAAGAATAGATTTAATGGAGAGGTTTTACATACACAATGTGATCCTGCAGGGCATTTTATTTGCCAAGTAAATAAATATGTTGATAATATATTAATCTTGGGGAATTTATATGGATATAATCACAATCTGGATAATAATAATCTTTTTGAATCCATAGAAAATATTTTTATTGTTTGGTTAAATAAATATCCAAATGCCACTGTATTACTTGGAGGAGATTTTAATATTGTATTGGATGGTTCAATTGATAAATGGCCACCAGGTCGACCAAACATAAATAACAATAGTCTCAGAAACTTCATGGATAAATTCAATCTCATAGATATTTGGAGAGCCAAATTTCCACATAATAAGTCATTTACCTGGAGCAATAAAACAGGGTCCAGTCAATCCAGAATAGACTTTTGGTTAATGTCTGAGAACTTTAATAAAGATGATGTGGTAGTTGATATTACTTCTACTCCATTAACAGACCATAAAGCTATAAGTATTAATATTAAGTTATCTAATACGAATTGTTTCAATAATGGATCATACTGGAAACTCAACAATTCATTGTTGATGTATGATGAGGTAAAACAAGAGATTTCTAGATTGATAAGCCAATTTTGGGGTAAAGCCAACAAGGAGAATTCTTTTTGTTCAAATTGGGAACTTCTGAAATTTGAGGTCACAAAATATTTAAGAAAATTTGGAAGCCGTTTAGCCAAATACAAAAGAGCTGAAGAAACTAACATTATTGTTGAAATTACAAAATTAGCAAATAAGTGTCCAGACAGTTTATTAGATGAAGAAAAAATATTCAGATTACAAATAAACTAGAGATCTATAGAAGGAAACTGAAGGTGCATTTGTTCGATCAAGGAACGTTGGCTGAAGAAGGCGAGCAAAATTCACAATACTTCTTTAATTTAGAGAGGCACATATTAATAGTAACATTAGTAAATTAAATGTGAATGGGGTTGTAACAAAGGACCATAAACTAATTTCTAGTTATTGCTGTGAATTTTATAAGAAAATATATACCTCTAATTACTCCCCAACTATTTCTGTGCTTTTTTGAGTTCTTAGAGGTGAAAACTATTGACAAAAACGAAAGTGAACTTTGTGATATGCCTATTTCTCTGAGGAAGGATCAAGGCGATTAATCACGAAAAATAATAAATCGCCAGGTACGGCGGTTTGACCGGAGAATTTTATAAGCTATTTGCTGCGATTTGGCAAAATGTTTAATAAAGTATTATTAATCAGTGCCTTCCTCCCACCTTAACTCAAGGATTAATCACACTAATTCCCAAACCAAAAAAAGACTTATTTCTTCTTGATAATTGGCGTCCAATTAGTTTACTCAATAATGATTATAAAGTATTTGCCCTAATTTTTGCTAAAAGACTCAAATCTGTGTTAGATTCAATTATAGAAGAAACACAATCTGGATTCATGAGGAACAGGCATATTACAAACAATATAAGATTAGTATTAGATATTTTGGATTATCCAGAATTTAATGTAGACAATGGATTTATTCTTTTTCTTGATTTCTGTAAGGCCTTTGACTCTGTAGAGCATCAGTTTATTTTTGAGTCACTTGTAAAATTTGGTTTTGGAAATTTCTTTACTAACGCAGTTAAAACCCTTTATAAGAATTGCAACAGTTCAATTAAGTTGTTGGGTGGCACTTCTAGTAGATTTCATTTGTCTAGAGGGATTAGACAGGGTTGCTGTTCTCCATATTTATTTTTGATAATAAGCCAACTCCTTACAAATCATGTTAAAGCCAGTGCGATTAAAGGTATGTCTATTATGAATAGAGAATTGGTTATAACGCAGTTAGCAGATGATACCACCCTTTTTCTCCAAAATGAAAACCAAATCCCTATCGCAATTAATGTTATAGAAGAGTTTTCTAAAGCATGTGGTGTCTACTTAAATGTAAAGAAGTGCGAACTTATGGCAGTTAAAGAATGTTCTGTGGCATCTTATTGTAACATTCCAGTCAAAACGAAGTCAAATACCTAGGAATTATAGTAAGTAAGAATGAACAGAATAGAAGTTTTTCTAATTTTAATCCTATTATTCAAAACACTCAAAAGAAGTTAAATCAATGGCTTTCAAGGGATTTATCGTTTAGAGGAAGAGTTTTGATTTCCAAAGCAGAAGGTATATCTCGGCTAACTTATACAGCTATGGCTCTTCATGTTGATAATAAAATATCAAAGGAGATTGATAAGATGCTGTTTAATTTTGTTTGGAGAAATAGAATACATTATATAAGGAAAAATATTTTAATGAACTCTTATGAGAATGGTGGCCTCAACTTCCTAGACTTTACTACACTAAACAATACATTTAAATTCAATTGGATTAGACATTTTGTTAAATATCCAACTTCTATTTGGAATGTAATTCCCTTTCATATTTTATCCAGCCTAGGCGGTATACATTTCTTTCTTGTTTGTAACTTTGATATTAACAAAATACCAGTGAAGCTCTCTGCATTTCATCGTCAAGCTTTTCTTGCATGGAATCTGATTTTCAAACACAACTTCTCACCGCACCATTACATTATTTGGAATAATAAGGACATCTTATATAAACAAAAATCTATTTTCTTCGAAAATTGGTTTCACAATAATATTGTTTTAGTAGATCAGCTATTTAACTCAGAGGGTCTTCTTTTTACATATGAGGAATTCTTAAAAAAAAAACAAATATTCCCATAACACCAAAGGATTTTTCAACTGTTTTTGGTGCAGTTTCTTCTAGAATATGCATGTTGTATAAACAACAAAAAAGAGTTAATTATCAGCAACTTCCATGCCTCTCACCAAATCATTCCCCTGTAGGTAAAATATGTTTCTCTTGTAATAATTATAATAGATCAATAAGAGCTCTTTTCCAGAAGGATGTTGTGTCGAAACCAAATGTAATTCTATATTGGAATCAGTTTGTGAGTGATGTTGATTGGAAAAAAGTCTGGCTTCTGCCTAACCGGTATCTCTTAACAAACAAGGTTAAAGAAGTGTCTTTTAAGCTTCTCCACAAAATATACCCTGCTAAACATTATTTAATTAAGTTTAAAAAAGATATAGATGTAAGCTGTAGCTTTTGCAAGCAGAAGCCGGAGACAGCTGTTCATTTATTTTGGCACTGCCCTTATGTATCTTTTTTTTGGCAAAATGTACTTGACTTTATTGTTGGAAATGTTGATGGAAATTTTATTTTACAGTGGAAAGATGTTCTTTTAGGCATTATTGTAAACTCCAAAGATAAACAGACTTGCACTTATTTTATTAATTTTTTTATTTTAATGGCCAAATTTCATATCCATAAATGTAAATTTTCAGGTAAAAAACCATGTTTTATAGCATTTAAAAATGAAGTGAAATATTATATTGAATCTATATTGCCCTCAAAGAAACAAAAAGCTATTAGAATTTTGCAAGCATGTACACTTTTTAATGTATTCCTATAATTTTTTTTTTTTTTTTTGTATATCCCCCTAGCATTTGAAATTTCTGGATTGTTGTAACTGTACGGAATGTGTTTTTCTGTTCAATAAAATTTATTAAAAAAAAAAAAAAAAAAAAGAGAAAGATTCCTTAAATATATAATTAATCTAATTAAATATAATAAAAATCACATTTTACAACGAAAGACTTCTTTGTGTTTTAAACTGATGCATAAATATATTTGAAAGAGATATAATTGCATCTACTAAAGTGCTTCTAACATTTACAGTAGATATGTAGTATATTAAAGGTATACATTTAATCACTTATTTATACCATTCTTCACCATTTGAACTCTTGGAATTAAATAAATATAAATAAAAGCATAACGAATGTACTCGATTTTGTAATCATATTCCAATATTTAGTGTCAAAGACAAATGTAGTCCCCAAACTACTGCACAACAGTATAAAAATCAGTTAATTGTGAGAAAAAAATATATCCAGTTACAGAGGCAATCTATTATAGTGAAATATAACTACACAAATCGATATGATGAAGTATTATTTTTACAAACCAAGAGATGAGATAAAATTCCATGTGAAAATATGTTTCTTTAAAGAATAGGGGGAAAAAAATAACATTTTACATTCTCAACTTTAATACAATACAATATTGTGTTTATTGTTCACTTTTACTGTAACTAAATGAAAGGCAAATTCAAATAGTTAATGCATTTTATAAATGTTAAATATTTTCAGCAATAAAATGCTTCTATAAAATACATTCATGGGTATGTTACATTTACATTATCCAGGTACTGATATAATGATACCATAGATGTAGTTAAGGTGGACATTTACTATAGTGACACTGTAATAAAAGGTTTAATGAAACAAAATGCAAGACATTTTCAAGTCCATCTAAATGTAGAGGTAACAAACTCACAGAATAATGTCCAGAATGTCAATGTGTCATTTCTGTAATACTCTATATCAGCACCAAACAGAATTAAATAAATACTGATTGTTCTCAGAGGGTTTTCCTGAACACTCTCACTAACTTCAATTGTTCGGACAAACACCTGCTATACACGTATGCAGAAATACATATTTGACTATAGTCGCAGCATTACTAGAACTTTTACCAAAACTCCGGATGAGCACTGGTGCTTCTTTGATAAAGGCAAGAAAATGGAAAAAGATAAATTACTATTTTCAATATTGGTTCTGCACGTTTCAAGGAGATCATAAGGAGGAGTCCACGTGAAGACTTTTAAAAACTGTGACAGAGTGAAGGGTGCACCTCCCTGGACACATCCTAAGCATGACCAAACAACAACACCCAAAGACAGATATGAAGTGGACACCACCAGGAGAATGCAGGGGAAGACATGGAAATGAAGGCCTGAAGAATGTCGTTGTCCATGGGAAGATGTGGAGAATGTGGTCACAGATTGGATACGTTGGAGGACACTTGTTACCCAATGTGCCCAGCACAGCACTTGATGATGATGTTGTGAGTTCATACATAACCGTAGGATTTCCTTCTGTAAAGAGTGTTGCACAATTAAATGTTAAATGCATTTATGTAATAAGTTCACTGATGTGTGGGCATTTCCATGATTAAAAGTATAGCAAGCTATATTCATATTTTAAAAAATAAATAAATAAATAAATAACATGTTTCACATGCAAGCAGGACATTATCAGCAGTGTAAATGATCATGACAAAATAATCGAATATCTGATGTCATGTGACAAGTCAAATGATAATTTCCACTCTTGCAAACAGAGGTAGTTATGAGGTGCGGAGAGACATCATGTATCATTGGAACATTTTGGGCCCAATTTGTAATCATTTTAAAGAATTCAATGGAATTAATATAAACTTTTATGTGTGGGACGTCCAACTGTCCAAGAAGGGGCACAACTGATTTACAAATAAGGTGATAAATATGTACAGGATTTGACTTTAATTTTAATTTACTGTGAGACTATTTAACAAATGCTTGATAAAATGTTTGATAAAGGGTTAAAAGCAACACATACATACCATTGCAATTATTTGCCTTTGCAGCTTTCTGTCTCCTTCATCCATTTCCGAAAGGCCCTTTTTGTCTTTTCAGCTAAAACAAGAGAAAAGAAAATATCATTATTTATAATATATAGGTTTATATATAAATATATATAGGAAAGAAGTTCTTATTGACCTTACAGTTTTTGGATTTAACATTATTAGGCATTAAAAGCATGATAAGTGTTGTGGTTACTCTGTATTTACAACAAAAATCACATTAAAACTACCAATACTGTGGTAAAAAGCATGGTAAGTGTTGTTTTTACCGTGCTTCTACTACAAATACCATTTTGAAACTACACTTGTACTACTTTGAACCTGATATGAATATGTTATATATATTGTGCAATATATTGCACGTCACGTGACAGTGTTTAATCACCCTAGTTTAGTATTTAATATAGAAAGCAATGAAAAGCAAAACCTCAGCGAAGGTGACAGATATAATGCAGTGACTGAACATGAGGGAGCTAACGTTCATCTGATTAATATCTGCAAACAGAAAAGACATTATATCAAACATTAGAACAGCGTATTTACGACTACTTACCAACATCCAGCACACACGAACTGATGCCAAATATCGCGATGTGTTCTGAATGAGACTTCTTCAGCGTGATTTCATACCAATAAAATTCGCGTCAGTTTTTGACGCTAAAGGTTTCCCATTGAAAGCAATGGAGTTCCCAGTTCGTCCAAATAGTGACGCCGAGGGGCACCTTTCGCGTCTCCAGAGCGACGCCGGGGGCGCTTGACTTGACCATGCTTCAATCTTTGACGCCTCGGGAGTGAGAACGGGTTGACATTCACTGAGTGAATATTATGAAAATAGAATATATATTTCTCGCCAAAAATGTAATCAAACCTTATTTTTATGCAGAAACTAACTCAAAATATTGTTCATAGCAACCAAAACGTAGCAGTTTCACATTATTCTGGCGAGATCAGATAAATCTTTGCAACAACGCGCAAGCGAGTGATTATGTACATTCACTGAATGAATATTATGAAAATAAAATATATATTTTTTGCTTAAAATGTAATCAAACCTTATTTTGATGCAGAAAATAAAATATTGTTCATAGCAACCAAAACGTAGCAGTTTCACATTATTCTGGCGAGATCAGAAAAATCTTTGCAACAACGCGCAAGCGAGTGATTATGTACATTCACTGAGTGAATAAAAAAGATATCGCTGATGTCAAATGCAGAAAAACTCAATTGTTTTTTTTTCACTTAAGAGAAACGTCCGCCATTTTTTGTCTCAGGATCTAAAGTCACCTTGGACGCAACAATAGGCAAAAATGTAACAGTCATACAATTTCAACCTGGTCTCATAGGAAATACGTACCTCTGCGCACTTTTTTGCAGCGCCACAAATATGTACCACCAGGTACGTATTGCTATAGTTCTGAAACAAAAACGTCCACTGGGGTCGCTAAAGAGAAGGACATGTTACATTTCGATTAACAGTCAGAGGTATGTACACTACAGCATATCCAATTATCCTAAAACTGTGTTATTTTAGTGATAAATGTAACGTGATTCGTGTTATATTACTGAAACATGTTTAATCTGATGGTAAATGTAACGTTAGAATCATGAGAGTGCTCACGACGCCAGTAGAACAGATAAGCTAATTTAGCTAGCTTCCTTCAATTAACATTACGTACTCTGCAGTACAAAAATTACAGCCGCAGCATACATCGACAGAACCCTGGCAAAGTAGGTACGTTTGTAGCCAGGTGGCTATAGTGAACTAAAATTAGCGCTTGCTAAGTTCTTTTTTTAGTGATAAATGTTTGCTGTAATGGTAAATGTGATGTTAGAATCTTGTGTGAGCACTCCTGATAAAAGCAATGCCCTTCAATTATGTTTCTGTAGTACATTTTGTAGCTAGCTAGGTGGCTAACGTTGGTGAGCTAACGGTGAACTGTCTGAACATAAAACTTATATGTTTGCACATACACACATTCAGCAAATCACCAGTTCACCAGTTATGAGCACATCCATATGTGCAAACAAATGCGATATACATTGCATTACTTTCGATGTATTATTAGATGAGGTTAATCTGCGTTTATACCTTAAGAACTACAAATCCCATGAAACTGTCGACCAATTATGTGTTGCCATAAAACGCCGTGTGCAAACATGCGCACTATCAATGTGTGTGTGTGTGTGTGTGTGTGTGTGTGTGTGTGTGTGTGTGTGTGTGCGCGCGCGCGCCCACACAGTAAGAAACTACGTTTACATCACCAAACAATTTTATATGTGCTTGCAGGTTCCCGACATATGAAAGTGATAGAAAAGCAGCAGGTTAGTCTTTCCATGTAGCACCAACTTGTGCCATAGCCATTGCTTATGAGTGCGCATTACTACATTTATGTATGTATTCTACATGCATTTTAATGTAGCTGTTGAATCTGCCCATACGTCTAGGCCAGCCCAAATAGGCCAGTAGCCCCTCACTTCAGAACACTCAAGATCCAAGGGGCGGAGTCGGGTAGGTTAAGATATATGGAAAGTGGGAGGAGTTGGATCTAGAACCAGGAGGTGGAGATGGGTAGGGTTAGAGCCAGGGGGCGGAGTCGGGTAGGTTTAGGGCTATGGAAAGTGGGAGGAGATACACTCCGCCCCTTGGATCTTGTGTTCTGCAGTGAGGACTATCTCAAGTAGGCTGCAGCCTGCGGTGGACATCCAACTCCGCCCACAGCCAAGTGTGACATCAGAAGCCGCGTCCGTGCCCAATATGTCACCTCGTGACTCCCCATTAGATGTATATACATATCCTTCAGATGCAAAAGCCTCCAAGTGTCATCTGAAATGTTCTTCTAAAATGAGCATTTTTATCAAGCTTGTATGTTTAGGTTCAGTTATTTCACTTTAATGGCAATTAATAGGTCCTTTTCAGTGACATTAAAGTGAAATAACTGAACATAAACATATGAGCTTGATAAAAATGCTCATTTTAGAAGAACATTTCAGATGACACTTGGAGGCTTTGCATCTGAAGTCTTCATATATACACATATCCATGGTGATTCCCCATCCCTGTGTCACCCCTGGAACCCAATTTGTTGTATGTTGGTTTCCAATTTCCAAAGGATTTTTAGGCATAAGGTTAAAGATGAAAGCGCTTTTTTTTTTCTCCCCCAAACCACCAGAAATCCCGCCCTGCTGCTAATTTCATTGGTTACGGTAATGGGTAGGTTTAGAGATTAATGTTTGGTGTAGGCAATCTGTACTGTGATTGACATGACCAATAGATTCTTAAAGGATTAGGATAGTTCACTTCAAAATGGAAATTTCCTGATATTTTAATCACCCCAATCTCATCCTAGATGTTCATGTCTTTCTTTCTTCAGTCAAAAAGAAATTTTTTTTTTTTTTTTTTGAGGAAACATTCCAGGATTTTTTCCCCTACATAATAGACTTCAAAGGCAACCCAAATGTTGAAAGTCCAAATCAATGCAGTTCAAAAGAAGGGCTTCAGAGGCACTGCATGATCCCAGCTGAGGAATATAGGGTCCTATCTAGCGAAACAATCGGTCATTTGAAAAATATTGTATATACTTTTTGACTGAAATTGCTCATCTTGCGCTGCTGTGCGGCTCGCCATTGATTGTGTAATCACATCAGAAAGGTCACGCTAGACGTACGCGGAAGTACCACCCCAAACGAACATGCGAGGACTAATACAAACGCCCTTTACCAAAAAAAACCTCCATCTTCAACTTCAAATCATCTGACATCATTGTTTTTGCAACTTTTTTTTTTGTTGTTGTTAAAGGACTTTTGTATTAGTCTTCACATGTGCACTTTGCAAACATGGGGGTGGTACTTCTGTCTATGTCAACCATGACCTTTCCGACGTGATTACATAATCACTGGCGTGCCACAGAGCAGTGCAAGATAAGAAATGTAGGTTAATACGTTATAATACAACATATATACATTTTTACATTTTTTTTTTTTTTTTTTTTTTTTTTTTTTTTTTTACATTTTTTGAAAATGACCGATCCTTTCTTTTTTTTTCACACCTTAACACAATAAC